>NW_024395824.1:19791435-20091435 GCF_016617805.1 Bactrocera tryoni | reverse complement strand
GCTGCAACTGTTAGAGGGCAGAAGAAACATATGTAATGCAACCCAAAATATTAAACTTTTTCAATGCATTCAAAACATTCAAATTGTTTTTTCCCACTGAATCTAAAATATATCTTAACGTTTGCTTAATGTAGTACTATAATATCCTGAGCGAGTGACTGAATCAGACAAGTGGTATTAGACGGCAAAAACAGCAACTAAATATTCGGATGTACCAGCACCGGGCCGCTAGGTGCGTTATCAACAAGCAAAAGTATTTTGAATTTTAAACATTTTTGTCTCATATATTTCTGGACTTCAAGAACAAAACATTTATTGAACCAATCTTTAAACAGATTAGCCGTAATCCATGCCTTTTTATTCGCCATAAAATGAACTGGAAGTTGTTTAATGGCCTTACCTTTTAAAGCTCTTGAAATAAGGGATTTTTTTTTATTAAGAGTGGTTTCAACATTTTATCGCCAGATGCGTTGCTGCAAAGCAAGAGGGTCACCCGTACTTTAGCTACTTTAAGGCCACCTGTTGCCCTCTGGAATTATTTTTGCTAGATCATCCGGATAGTGTTTTGCAGCATTTTCGTCTGCTTATGCCAATTCTTGAATTTTTACATTGTGAACCTGTCAGCCATCCATGACTTGCATTAAAAGCAATTTTATTAGTTCTTTAATGGTATACTGATGGTTCTAACTCCTGAAGTCGGCTGTATGTTCTAAGGGCTTTCTCTTTAATAATCTTCCCATGTATAGACATTTTTTTGCTGTATATTTTCAACCCATAACACCATAGGGGGATTCTCTTGCACTTGCAAAACTCTTGCACGGTGCACGGTTCATCTTGAAGATCCGGTACGACGATAAGATATGGGCTTTATGGGTGAGGTTATTTTGACTGATATGGCAAGGAATCGCGCTGATTTTGGTTGTGTGTGTGAAACAAGAAAATTAAGAAAAGTATTTCAGAAACTTACAAAGAGCTCACAGTAGTAGCAAGAGCCAAAGGTTATAGAAAAAAATTTAATATTGTTATTGTTTTAGAGTTGTACCTATACCTGCGTTTTGTGTTCTGTTTACACAGTTATCAGTTATCTATTAATTGACAGTTATCTTTAAATAACTCTGAAACAATTTATATTAACAAGCCAAATTTATAAAATTGATTATTCCTCACACGCTATGTATACTTATGTATATGTATACAGACATATATTGAATTTATTAATAATAACAACTAGTTTAATTAAAAATGTTTTTAGCATTAAATAAAGTAAAAACACGCGAACATGTTTACATGTTACAGGTAACAAACTGCTAACAAAAATAATAACACTAACAGAAATTTGGGTAATAAGTGTTTTTATTAAGCATAACACCTAGGTAACCTATTCTCTAACAAAAGTATTTGTTAGCTTTAACAGACTGTGAATAGTTTGATAAGGAATGTATATAATTTTGTTAACCAATACATAACAAAAGAGGTATGCATATGAGGGTAGCGTCTTCTTCTTAATTGGCGTAGACACCGCTTACGCGATTATAGTCGAGTTAACAACAGCGCGCCAGTCGTTTCTTCTTTTCTCTACGTGGCGCCAATTGGATATTCCAAGCGTAGCCAGGTCCTTCTCCACCTGGTCCTTCCAACGGAGTGGAGGTCTTCCTCTTCCTCTGCTTTCCACGTCGGGTACTGCGTCGAATACTCTCAGATCTAGAGTGTTTTCGTCCATTCGGACAACATGACCTAGCCAGCGTAGCCGCTGTCTTTTAATTCGCTGAACTATGTCAATGTTGTCGTATATCTCATACAGCTCATCGTTCCATCCAATGCGATATTAGCCGTGGCCAAGTTGCAAAGGACCATACATCTTCCGCAGAATCTTTCTCTCGAAAACTCGTAACGTCGACTCATCGGATGTTGTCATCGTCTGCATCATATAGCAGGATTGTAATGATGAGTGACTTATAGAGTTTGGTTTGGTCAAGAGACGACTTTTCTTCTCAATTGCCTACTCAGTCCAAAGTAGCACCTGTTGGCAAGAGTTATTCTGCGTTGGATTTCCAGGCTGACATTGTTGATGGTATTTACACTGGTTCCCAAATATATGAAATTATCTACAACTTCAAAGTTATGACTGTCAACAGTGACGTCATTCGTTAGTTGACTGTCGACGCGGATAGACGTGCGTGCGCATCGTTGTGATATTCAAAGTGTTTTTTCGGTGATTTTTGCGATTCTCTTTTGTGCGGGTATTTGTTTACGCGATTAGTTGGCACCGTTAGTTGGCTCAGTGTCAGGAAGATGTGGACAGGATTGCCCAAAGGGTGCGAGCGTCTGTCCAGTGTTGGAGATTGCGACTCCTGTGAGGACCAACGGTCGTAACAGCGCTACCGTTTAGCCCACGGTGCGATTCGGCTCAGCGCCACATCGGTCGACTCCGGACCGTTACGGGGACTTTGTCCGGCCGGCGGCCAATTGAGTGGCCTTAACCCGACCACTGGTTGGGGTTGTGGGCTGTGCTACCGCCAGCACGCTATAATCGACCGCTTGGGTGGTCGTTGTTACTGAGCGGGCCCTTGCGTGAGTCGCACTTTTCGGCGCGTCCTGACGCGCGCACCTGGAGAGCATCTGCTCCAGAATCTTCCCTGTCCGTGAGCCTTCAACGCTAGTGGTACGCCAGCGGATCAGTCCAACTGAGCGGTAAGTTTGGGGAGCGAGATGCCTAGAGGACGGAAGAGGAGGACGAAGGTCCTCGCTGGAAGCGGAGAATCCGCCGCTTCCACAGTCGTGGATGACTCCACGTCGGGCGGCGAGGGGGAAATGACGGGAGCGGTAAAGTCTCCACCGTGGAGTAAGGCGCGTTTGGGGTCGCCGCGTAAGGAGAACGGAAGCGAGGGAGGGAGCGAGAGCTGTGGCGGGAGTGCCACCGTGGCCTCCGTCGAGAAGGTGGTTGCGCGTGCGGGGTCGTCGCGTAACGTAGAAGGTGTCGAGGGAGGGAGCGGGTGTTTTGGTGGGAGTGCCTCAGTGGCCACCACCGTGAAAGTGGCTGCGCGTACGGGGTCGTCGCGTAACGAGGGAGGTAGCGGTAGTGGGAGCGTTGCCCATCCGTCTAGTACGGTGGGCAAAGGAGTGGGCGTCGCGAAGGAGGGCGCTGCGAAAGTTGTCACTCGTGTCGCGAGTGGCAATAAAGAGGGAGCGCGGGCTCTTCCAAGGGGATCTGTGGTTGTTGGGGATGGGGCAGTCAGCCATGTTGCGGCTGCCAAAAGAATCACGGGGGAGCTAAACGAGCTTGTGTTCGAAGCCAAGGGCTTTGACAAGGGGACCGCGAAGGGGCTAATGGAGCTTGCCTCAAAGTATGAGGCGCTTCTGATGACGGTCATAACCGAGAATGCCCATCTTCGCGGTCAAGTAGATGCCCTTAGGGGAAGTTGCGGGGGTCACCCCTCGACGCCGAGCAGGTCAATGCCGGCTCTGTCGGCACCGATGCCTCCGCCTCCTGCACCTGTGCTGGATGCGATCACACCGGTGACGCCGAAGCCTCGTGGAGACCTGGTCGGTCGTGGTGAGGAGTAAGGGGCCTGCTACTTCCTCTAAGGAGGTTATAAAGAAGGTGGTCAAGGAGGTGGGTCCCTCACTTGGTGTGAGGGTCCATGACCTTAGACCAATTAAGGGTGGTGGGGCGGTTATTCGCACTCCTCTGTTCTTGAGAGGGAGAAAGTTGCGAATAACAAGAAATTCGAGGAGGTGGGGTTGGACGTCTCTGTCAACCGGAAGTTGGGTCGCCGGGTGGTGGTCCAGGGGGTCATACGGAGATCTCCCATGAGGAATTCATGGAAGATCTACTCCGGCTGAACCTCGCGACTTCAGCCCGGCGTCCCAGAGGACTGACGTGAGGATGGTCAGTCGTCCCTGGAAGGTGGTTGCTGACGGTAGCACCAACGTTGTCCTGGAGGGTACGGACAAGTTGATGTCCGCCCTCTGGAGAAGGGTCGGTGCTACATAAAGTGGTTCTACTTCCGGGTGCGACTGGATAGCCCCGTCGCTGGCTGCTTCCGGTGTATGGGATTTGATCATCGGGTGGCTGAGTGTAGGGCCAAAGCAGATGTCTGTCGGAGGTGCGGTCAAGAAGGCCACAAAGCTGCCAGTTGCGTCAATGAACCCCATTGTCGCAACTGTGAGTTTAAGGGTAGACCAGCTGGGCATCTGATGATGTCAGCTGTCTGCCCTATATATTGTGGCCTTGTGGAGCGCGCCCTCGCCAGACACTGATGGGAGGGACTATCCAGCTCAACTGTCAGGGCTCTTATGCCGTAATGTGTGAGTTGGGGATAGCATGGTTGAGGGTGGGTGCAGTATTGCTCTACTCCAGGAGCCCTACGCCACCAATGGTGTGGTTCGGGGTCTTCCTGGGGGTTTTAAGGTCTTCACTGACCTTAGAGCTAACGTATTGCAATAGTTGTGAATAATCCACACTACGATTGCGTAGTTGTGATTCTTCACAACTGGGTATATGTGTAGCGATAGAAGGGGAGTTCGGTAGGATGATCGTCGCTAGTTTATATTGTAAATATAGCGAGCCCCTAGAGCCCTACCTGGGCTACATGGATAAGCTGCTACTACTTGCGAGTAGCAGCCCATTTATCCTAGGGCTGGATGCGAATGCCTCGTCCTCGATGTGGTTTAGTAAGGTATCCCGGCATTCGTCTGATACACCAAAGCCACAGTCGAGGCGAGGCATTAAGCGAATGGGTGGTGGCTAAAGGCCTCCACATTTGGAATGAGCCAAGTGAATGGTATACGTTTGATGGGCCTGGGGGCGTAAGTGACATTGACGTGACACTTATGAATGAGGCAGCAAGTAGGGCTTTTAGCTTTAGATGGGAGGTAAAGGGAGGGAGGGGATTGAGTGACCATAATTTGATTCAAATTATGGTTACCCCTCAATCCCCTCCCTTGCCTTATGAGAGTCCATTGCGGCGATGGCGTACCACTGGTACTGACTGGAACCAATATGGACTCTCGGTTAGGGAAGCGATATTTGAAATACCGCTTAGTGAATTTGTTGAGTTGGGAGTTGACGAGCAGATTTCTCGTCTCTATGAGGTTGTTTTGGGGGTCAATGATAGGGTTTTTCGTAGGTATGACTGTTCTAAGGTTAGTAAAATCAAATGGTGGACGCGTGAGCTGACCTTGAAGAGGAGGACTGTCAGGCGATTGAGGCGAAAGTTTCAACGCGACCGACGGTCCAATTCTGATAGGCTGTCCCAGCTTAGGTATGAATTTAGTTGTGCGGATAGGAGTATAAAGAGATGCTAGTTAAAGATTAAAGAGGAAGAGTGGAGGAGCTTTGTTAGGGAAAATAGGAACGACCCCTGGGGTCAGGTCTATAGGATCTGCCGGGGTCGTAGGAGGGAGGATGTCACCTCTCTTCGCGTCGGTGACACCTTGTTATCGTCGTGGAGTGAGTGTGCGGGGGTTCTGTTAGGTGCGTTCTTTCCCAGGTCGGAGGTGCAGGTACCTCAGGCACAAGAGGTGCCTGTCCCTCCATTAGATGATGGGGAGTTGGGGTACGCCTTTGGCCTGGTTAGGTCTAAACGGTCCCCAGGTTTTGATGGTTTGAACGGAGAGATGTGTAAAAGCTTATGGAAGTTCATTCCGGAATACCTGGAGGCCATTTATGATAAGTGCGTCTGGGAAGGATACTTTCCACGCGAGTGGAAGTGCTAGGGTTGTTCTTCTCCTGAAGTCCCCTGATAAGGTCAGGAGCGATCCTCGATCTTATCGGGGCATCAGTCTCCTTCCAGTACTTGGAAAAGTGCTGGAAAGGGTCGTGGTGGAACGGCTTCAGGAGCTAACGCGGGGTATGTGGTCGGATAGGCAGGTTGGGTTCAGGAAAGGACGCAGTATAGAGGATGCGTGGTTCTACGTTCAGAGTGTCGTTAGGGAGAATGTCAACAAATATGTCCTTTGGCATATTTGTTGACTTCAAGTGGCGTTTGATTACCTAAGCTGGGATCGAGTGGTGCAACGGCTGGAGGAGCTTGGCTGTCCAGGAAATTTCTCTTTGGCGGAGTTATTTTTCGGACAGAAAGGCCTCTCTCTTGTCGGCATGAATGGGAGTGTGGAGATCGGAGTTGTTCGAGGCTGCCCGCAGGGTTCCATCTGTGGTCCATATATTTGGAATCTTATGATGGACCCTCTGCTTGGGCAGCTCGAGCCACTCTGTAAATGTTGTGCGTATGCGGACGACCTTCTTCTTATGGTCGAAGGTCGCTCGAGGTCTGAGCTAGAGCGGGCGGGAGGAGATCTCTTAGAGATCGTTAATTCTTGGGGTTTAGGTGTGGGGGTCGACATATCGATGGACAAAACGGTGGCAATGCTGCTGAAAGGTAGATTGTCATCGGGTCGTCCACCGATTGTCCGTGTGAACGGGGTCAGCATCAGATATGTGACGCAAGTCAAATATCTGGGACTGACCATGAGTGAAAGGATGTGTTTTACTCCACACTTGGCGAGTGTAAAGGAGCGACTGCAGGCAACTGTAGGCAAAATACGACGGATTTTGAGGAGCGATTGGGGTCTCGGACGTCGTGCTGTTCGCACCATATATCGTGGCTTGTTTGTGGCCTGTGCCACTTATGGAGCCCCTGTATGGTGGGAGACAGCCACGACTGTCTGGGGGTCTCAAAAACTCCTCTCAATCCAGCGTTGCATGATGCTTACCTGTCTGCTTGTATGTCGCACCTTTTCAACGGATGCGATACAAGTTTTGCTAGGAGCGCTCCCTCTTTACCTGATTGTCATACAGCGCGCAGTTGCATTCAGGTTAAGAAGGGGTTTGAGTGTGACATTGCAGCGAAGTGATTGGATTTCCCATAATGATGTGAAGACGGAGAGATATCTAGGGAGCAAGAGGCTCCTAGATGATAGGGTTAGATGTAGGTGGCAAGAACGTTGGGACAATAGTCCTAACGGCCGAGTGACGTACGAGTACATTCGGGACGTGGGGTTCGTTGTGGATAACCCAGACTTCAGATTTTGTCTGAGTCTGGGTTTCCTGCTTACGGGGCATGGGCCTCTGAATGCATTTTTGCATCAGAGGCACCTTTCGGATACGTCGGGGTGTTTTTGTGGGGCGGGGTTAGAAAATTGGTCGCATTTGATTGCGGAGTGCCCGATGTACTCGGACATTAGGGATTTGGGTGGTATGGGGATTAGCTGGACTGATGGACACTAGATGTTAGTGGTGTGGATCTCCACTAGTCGGAATACCGAACAGTTAGGGTCGTTTGCGCGTGAATTATTTAAGCGGCGAAGGCGGTTAGCTGGAAGATTAGGGTTAGTTTCTGTATGATTGGGGTGTGTTAGGGATGTGTGTATGGGGTCCAACCCTGGCCACCAGTCCAGAGCCGTATGGAAGCTCAACTGGTAGTAGTTTCGGCTACGAGGTCTGACCGGAGACTTAATTCTGGTACCACGGGGAGCAGGAGCCCTTGGAGTTCGCTCCAACCTGCTCGTGCGGACTGGCCCTCGGGGAGTATCGTGGTGGTTGTGGTTGAAACCCAAATCGTGGGAAGAACTGACTTTGTCAGTTGAATGTGGAGTTGCATTGCAAACCGGGTGCCGGACCCAAAAAGCACGGCAGAGGTTTTGGATGGGCCTCGAACCCTACCAAGGTGGTTAGTGTGTCCATTCCACACTGCCAATTGGTACTGAAAATGCTTTGCATTCTCAGGGCGCTGATCAACGCATTGATTTGATCCGCTGTGCTTTTGAGCGCCGTGGAGTAAGGCTGTCGTCAGCAGGTGCCCACGTAAAACACACCGGACGTTGTCAACAGTGACGTGGGTGCCAAGCCGCGAGTGCGACGACTGATTGTTTGATGATAGGAGATATTTCGTTTTGCCCCCGTTTACTGCCAGAGCCATTTGCTTTGCTTCCTTGTCCAGTCAGGAGAAAGAAGAACTAACTGCGCGTTTGTTGAGGCCGATGATATCAATATCATCAAATGAGGGTACCTTAGAACAAGACTATTGGTTAGAGCGAGAAAACCATTGAACATCAAACGACGATATGTTACTTTTTCCCCACTCTCTGAACAAAAGTATAAAATACAGCCCTATTCTAATGCCCTCACAAAAATCACTACCTCCACTATTGTGAGGTTTTCCGTATGCTGAGGTGTTTTCAAAAGCACAAATAGTCACAATTTCCTTACAACTTTGCGACGTCTGAAAGCAAACCTCACAATGCAAAAACGGTTGCGTTTTTTATAATAATTTCAATATATTTTAAGAAATTTAATTATTACTTAATTAATTGATTATTATAATATACTTAATTGTTTATCTATTGCAATAAATGTATAACTACGGTCTTTGTACATTTTACTTCCTTCTGAGTATGACATATACATATGTATTTATGTTTAAAGAATATAATGTAATGCTGCAGCTGCTCCTGAGCTGTTCTTTCAAATTTTGAAATCCTAAAAATTAATTAAATTATTAGATATGTGTTCACCAAAGTTAATATATTTGCAAAATTAGTCACATTTCTTGGTTATCCATTTCTTTATTTTGAAAGATACCCGTTGAAAATTGAACATGTTCGTTGCTACCAAAGGACGGACTACAACATAATATTTAAACCTTTTATATATTTCACAAATGTTAAATAAGACATGAAATATCTTATTATTGTAATAAATTATACACTCCATATAAATTAGATAAGGCAGAGAAAGTACAAAACGTACATAAATAAACACATAAAAATGTATGCATTTATATGCAACACACAAAGTCAGAAGATGATCAGAAGATGCTATAAATTTTACAATTGACCTCTAATGTGTAGTAAACACATGCGACATACACGTAAATACGCTACACTGCTTGCCACAACCGATATGCTGAAGGATACATTTCCCGGGCGCCTAATCTCCCGTTTTGGCGATTTGCACTGGCCAGCAAGATCGCTTGAATTGACTGCTCCAGACTTCTTTTTGTGGGCTTTTTTGAAGTCGCGGGTTTATGTCAAAAAGCCTCAGACTCTTGCAGCTCTTAAAGACAATATCCGTCAAGAATGTGAGGACCTATCGCCGAAGTTCTGGCCACAGTGATGGAAAATGCAATAAAAAGGGCTCAAATGACAATCAACTGTGGCGGCGGCCATTTACATGATATCATATTCTCGACTTGATGTAAAAAAAATTAAAAGACCAAAAAAAAAATAATGCACAAGCAGAATCAAAGTTTTTCGATTTTAAAAAAAGTTTTTCATCTTCCAAAAAACGTCGGAAGGTAATTTTTGCGCCACCTGTTACATATATGAAGCACGTAAGCATCCATATGCAATACGCATGCACTCAAATATACAATAATATAAACATACATATGTATTTATTTAGGTTTGGGCAATTGATTACAAAGGCACATGTGCACTTGAAAACAACCAAACCATGCAATTTAAATTATATGATAACACACGCACACACATGTATTGCAATGTACAGTTAAAAACAACCCCATGTGATGTGCAGTCCATACATTTACTATATATGTACTTATTAAATTAGCTAAGTAAGATTTCAAAAATAGTACATAAGGCTTACAAATTGAAAAAAAAAATTGAATGAAAGATTTCCCACTCGACAAAAGACTTTTTCATTTCCCCCCACCAGTGGTAAGGTTGATAAAGTTTTTATTGAGTTAACAATACCCGTCTTGCAGGTTACGTCTGGATACATCGCAATTATATTCATTCACTTAATTGGCATTTATGTTGTCAATGGCTACAAATATTTATTTAAACATGACGAAAATACTTTCTATTATTCTATTCATTTCAGTAAAAATGTTTTGCACTCAAAATCGCAAGCCTTTAACGAATAATTTATTTGCAGCAAACAATTTTTATATATTAGGGGTTTTTTGTTAAGAATGAATGCAGAAGGTGCGCTAATTCACAATAGTCATTCTCAATAAATTGATCGAATCATCCGTTCATATAGTCAATTGACTATTGTGCATGGGTATTGTTAATTGGCGCACCCTCTGCATTCATTCTTAACAACAAAAAACTGTAACAAATCTTTATAATTTAAATAGAAATTATAAAGTCTATTTAAAATTTACCTTCCTTAACAATTTAACGTCAAAATTTGTATTTAAGTAAAATGACAGCTAGCACAAGGTTGCAATTATTTTTTTACATGTCATTGCACGAAAATAAACATGGGTTTTGGTCTGACATATTTTACAGCCATTCCAAATAATTTTCTGCGTGTGTTTATTGTTGTGCCGTTGAACCAAGAGAAAAATTCTGCAATTCGTGCACCATGCTAGGGTTTTGCAAGAGCAAGAGAATCCCCCTATTGTGTCATCAGCAAACTGATATGTGAAATAAAAAGAGTATTTCCCTCAAAGTAAACAAGCCGTGAAGTAGAGTTGCCATTTGGATGATATCCAACACTGCAAAATCATGTAAAAAGTTAAAAAAATTTTAGGAATTCGTGTATTAAATGCAATTTGGGTGTTTCTATCCAACTGCCTTGCGTTGCTTCTGTAAGGGGTTATTAACGTTCCAATAAAGGGTATGGCGAGTCCCCAGCAATCCATTGCTGTGAAGAAAAATTCTGCTTAAAGAGTGAGCTATTTCGATATACTCGGGCATCATGACAGCTTATCACCCTAGGAGCTTTTATTGAATATTATGAATTATTTTATTGAAATATGACGTATGCGATTCTAATAATTTAATCTCGGTTCCATTATTATATCCAATACAAAACAGCTACTCATCAAAGGTATCCGATACCATTTTCAAGTCGTTTTATTAAATCAACCAGCATCTTATATTGGAGGATGGAATCATGTGTTAGAAGTTCACGCAAGTGAGGAAAGTTCTCTGATCGCCATTCACTTGGGAGTGGCCAGAAACGATTATATTACATATGACTCAAGCAGCTCACGACTTCCGGTCTTTGACCAAGTATCCTCTGGGTAGCCTAAAAACATACGTTTGAAGGCGAGCTAAAGTGAGAAGGCGAAACATCCCCTCCGCAGGGTTGCGCGTTGGATTTGGGACCAGCCACGTAAAAAAACACCCCCAATGAAAGGAAACAACAACCCTCGGATGAGAGACCTCCCTTTTGATGACGACCATGGCAAACGAAATAAGGACTACGAATTAAGGGCATGCATTTGGAATGTCCGGTCCCTTAATTGGGAAGGTGCCGCTGCTCAGCTGGTTGATGTCCTCGTGAAAATAAAGGCTGACATCACCGCCGTCCAAGAAATGCGATGGACGAGACAAGGACTGAGACGAGTAGGCCCTTGTGGCATTTACTACAGTGGCCATAAAGGAGCGCAAGTTTGATATGGGATTCGTGGTGGGAGAGACTCCGTCGCAGAGTACTATCATTCACTCCGGTGAATGAACGTCTAGACGCAATCCACATCAAAGCGAGGTTCTTCAACATATCGCTTATTTGCGCCCACGCCCCGACGGAAGAGAAGGACGATGTGACCAAAGATGCCTTCTATGAGCGCTTGGAGTGCACCTATGAGAGCTGCCCCCGCCACGATGTCAAAATCGTGCTTGGCGACTTTAACGCCAGGGTGGGCAAAGAAGGTATCTTTGGCACTACGGGCGGTAAATTCAGCTTCCACGATCAAACATCCACAAATGGGTTGAGGCTGATCGACTTCGCCAGGGCCCGAAATATGGTTATCTGTAGTATTAGATTCCAGCACAAGAAAATACATCAAGCTACCTGGCGGTCTCCGGTTCGAAAAGCCACCAATAAGATCGATCACATTGTGATAGACGGAAGGCACGTCTCCAGTGTTCTAGACGTGCGTACGCTTCGAAGTCCTAGCATCGACTCAGACCACTATCTTGTTGTAGCCAAAAAACGCACGCCAACAAACACAAGGAAGGTTCGACGTCGAGAAACTGCAATCACAACAGACAGCGGAACGATTTTTTACTCGGCTTTCACTCCTGCTCTCTGAGAGCACTCGTCAGCTACTCGGTATAAAAAACTGTGGGAGGGAATTTCAAACCCCTTACGTACAGCTACAACCGAAACCGAAAAGAACAGCTGGTACGACGAGGAGCGGAGAGAAAACAGACTGCCTACCTCGCAACTTTACGATCGACCACAACACGTGCGGGATGGGATAGATACCCAGAGTTGAAAAGGGAAGCGAGACGCATTTGCAGACAGAAAAAGAAAGAGGCCGAAATGCGAGAGTATGAAAAGCTTGATAAGCTGGCCGACAGGGGTAATGCTCGAAAATTCTATGAAAAAATGCGGCGGCTTACAAATGGTTTCAAGACCGGAGCGTATTCCTGTAGAACCCTCAAAGGTGATCTAGTCACTGATGCCCAGAGCATACTTAAATTATGGAGGCAACAGTTCTCCATCCTGCTGAATGGCAGTGAACGTATATCACCAGGAGAAGGCGAACCCGATTCCCCAATCGACGACGATGGAGAAGACGGTCCATTGCGCGACCATGAAGAAGTTCGAATAGCAATTACCCGTCTGAAGAACAACAGCGGGACCCCACCATCTGCGCCAACTACCGTGGACAAGCCTCCTCAACATCGCATATAAGGTTCCATCGAGTGTATTGTTTGAAAGATTAAAGCCCACCGTCAACAAACTGATTGCACCTTATCAGTGTGGCTTTAGACCTGGCAAATCAACAAGCGACCAGATATTCACCATGCGCCAAATCTTGGAAAAGACCCGTGAAAGGAGAATCGACACACACCACCTCTTCGTCGATTTCAAAGCTGCTTTAGCCAGCACGAAAAGGAGCTGCCTTTATGCCGCGATGTCTGAATTTGGTATCCCCGCAAAACTAATACGGCTGTGTAAACTGACGTTGAACAACACGGAAAGCTCCGTCAGGATTGGGAAGGACCTCTCCGAGCCGTTCGATACCAAACGAGGTTTCAGACAAGGCGACTCCCTATCGTGCGACTTCTTCAACAAGCTGCTGGAGAAAATAATTCGAGCTGCAGAACTTAATGGAGCTGGTACAATCTTTTATAAGAGTGTACAGCTGCTGGCGTATGCCGGTGATATTGATATCATCGGCCTCAACAACCATATCGCTTATTTGCGCCCACGCCCCGACGGAAGAGAAGGACGATGTGACCAAAGATGCCTTCTATGAGCGCTTGGAGTGCACCTATGAGAGCTGCCCCCGCCACGATGTCAAAATCGTGCTTGGCGACTTTAACGCCAGGGTGGGCAAAGAAGGGTATCTTTGGCACTACGGGCGGTAAATTCAGCTTCCACGATCAAACATCCACAAATGGGTTGAGGCTGATCGACTTCGCCAGGGCCCGAAATATGGTTATCTGTAGTATTGATTCCAGCACAAGAAAATACATCAAGCTACCTGGCGGTCTCCGGTTCGAAAAAGCCACCAATAAGATCGATCACATTGTGATAGACGGAAGGCACGTCTCCAGTGTTCTAGACGTGCGTACGCTTCGAAGTCCTAGCATCGACTCAGACCACTATCTTGTTGTAGCCAAAAAACGCACGCCAACAAACACAAGGAAGGTTCGACGTCGAGAAACTGCAATCACAACAGACAGCGGAACGATTTTTTACTCGGCTTTCACTCCTGCTCTCTGAGAGCACTCGTCAGCTACTCCGGTATAAAAACTGTGGGAGAAATTTCAAACCCCTTACGTACAGCTACAACCGAAACCGAAAAGAACAGCTGGTACGACGAGGAGCGGAGAGAAAACAGACTGCCTACCTCGCAACTTTACGATCGACCACAACACGTGCGGGATGGGATAGATACCCAGAGTTGAAAAGGGAAGCGAGACGCATTTGCAGACAGAAAAAGAAAGAGGCCGAAATGCGAGAGTATGAAAAGCTTGATAAGCTGGCCGACAGGGGTAATGCTCGAAAATTCTATGAAAAAAATGCGGCGGCTTACAAATGGTTTCAAGACCGGAGCGTATTCCTGTAGAACCCTCAAAGGTGATCTAGTCACTGATGCCCAGAGCATACTTAAATTATGGAGGCAACAGTTCTCCATCCTGCTGAATGGCAGTGAACGTATATCACCAGGAGAAGGCGAACCCGATTCCCCAATCGACGACGATGGAGAAGACGGTCCATTGCGCGACCATGAAGAAGTTCGAATAGCAATTACCCGTCTGAAGAACAACAGCGGGACCCCACCATCTGCGCCAACTACCGTGGGACAAGCCTCCTCAACATCGCATATAAGGTTCCATCGAGTGTATTGTTTGAAAGATTAAAGCCCACCGTCAACAAACTGATTGCACCTTATCAGTGTGGCTTTAGACCTGGCAAATCAACAAGCGACCAGATATTCACCATGCGCCAAATCTTGAAGAAAGACCCGAAAGGAGAATCGACACACACCACCTCTTCGTCGATTTCAAAGCTGCTTTAGCCAGCACGAAAAAGGAGCTGCCTTTATGCCGCGATGTCTGAATTTGGTATCCCCGCAAAACTAATACGGCTGTGTAAACTGACGTTGAACAACACGGAAAGCTCCGTCAGGATTGGGAAGGACCTCTCCGAGCCGTTCGATACCAAACGAGGTTTCAGACAAGGCGACTCCCTATCGTGCGACTTCTTCAACAAGCTGCTGGAGAAAATAATTCGAGCTGCAGAACTTAATGGAGCTGGTACAATCTTTTATAAGAGTGTACAGCTGCTGGCGTATGCCGGTGATATTGATATCATCGGCCTCAACAACCGCGCCGTTAGTTCTTCTTTCTCCAGATTGGGTCTGGCAGTGAACGAGGACAAGACGAATTTTCTCCTGTCATCAAACAAACAGTCGTCACACTCGCGACCTGGCTCTCACGTCACTGTTGACAGTCGTTACTTTGAAGTCGTAGATAATTTCGTCTATCTTGGAAAGGGCGTAAACACCACCAACAATGTCAGCCTGGAAATCCAACGCAGAATAACTCTTGCCAATAGGTGCTACTTCGGACTGAGTAGGCAATTGAGAAGTAAAATCCTCGACGAACAAAAACCAAACTCTATAAGTCACTCATAATTCCCGTCCTGCTATAGGGTGCAGAGACCTGGACGATGACAACAACTAATGAGTCGACGTTGAGAGTTTTAGAGAGAAAAGTTCTGCGAAAGATTTATGGTCCTTTACGCGTAGGCGTTATGAGTTATATATTGTATTGTAAACTCCTCGACGACATTCCATAACAACATATATATTGTCACCCAATTATTATAAAGCTGCATCCACTGCGTCATCATCACTTTCGATTTCTAGAAGGAAACTGTTATTAACTGAAATTCCACATAAAAAAATTTCTTACCTTTAATGTCTATAATTTCTTCAGCAGATGCATCAATTAAAGCGTCAGCTAATTTTTCCCTAAAACTTTATTTCGGCATGTTTTCCAATTTGTGCGAACATTTTTTTAAAACAATGTTTTTCTTCACCGATCAGTTGTGAATTAATTGTATTTGCAAAAGTTGCAAAGAAACCATAAAAAAGAAGTTCACTGTTGATGGTAAATATTTGCAATTACACAATTTTGCAAACTCTGATGTACTAGATTCTGAATTGCCCTTATATATTTTTGTGCACCTAACGGTTTTACGCTGGCCAGGGTCTGGCAATGGCAATGAACATTGCAGCTATATTTTAATGAATTTGTAATGGGGTTTCGTCCATAGCTGAGGTATGCTCAGCCGCTCCAGGGTCAGCCTTGGGACCCACGAACCCTTAGCAAAAGAGAGACGAGTTTTATCCTCGTAAAGTTATATCCACACCCCCACTCCTTATGCGGACAGCCAGACCAGCGCGATGGAAATAAACGGGATTGATGAGTCAGGCGTTGACGCTTGATGAAGTCGGCACGGCGGTGATGAAAACGGGTGAAATTAGCGTGCCCGGCGTTGACGCTTGATGAAGTCGGCACGGCGGTGATGAAAACGGGTGAAATTAGCGTGCCCGGCGTTGACGCTTGATGAAGTCGGCACGGCGGTGATGAAAACGGGTGAAACTAAGCGTGCCCGGCGTTGACGCTTGATGAAGTCGGCACGGCGGTGATGAAAACGGGTGAAACTAAGCGTGCCCGGCGTTGCCGCTTGATGAAGTCGGCACGGCGGTGATGAAAACGGGTGAACTAACGTGCCAGGCGTTGACGCTTGTTAAAGCTGGCACGGTGATGTAGACGGCGTTGATGAAAACGGGTGAAATTAGCGTGCCCGGCGTTGACGCTTGATGAAGTCGGCACGGCGGTGATGAAAACGGGTGAAACTAAGCGTGCCCGGCGTTGACGTTTGATGAAGTCGGCACGGTGGTGATGAAGTCGGCACGGTGGTGATGAAGTCGGCACGGCGGTGATGAAAACGGGTGAAACTAAGCGTGCCCGGCGTTGACGTTTGATGAAGTCGGCACGGCGGTGATGAAAACGGGTTAAACTAAGCGTGCCCGGCGTTGACGTTTGATGAAGTCGGCACGGCGGTGATGAAAACGGGTGAAACTAAGCGTGCCCGGCGTTGACGTTTGATGAAGTCGGCACGGCGGTGATGAAAACGGGTGAAACTAAGCGTGCCCGGCGTTGACGTTTGATGAAGTCGGCACGGTGGTGATGAAGTCGGCACGGCGGTGATGAAAACGGGTGAAACTAAGCGTGCCCGGCGTTGACGTTTGATGAAGTCGGCACGGCGGTGATGAAAACGGGTTAAAGTAAGCGTGCCCGGCGTTGACGTTTGATGAAGTCGGCACGGCGGTGATGAAAACGGGTGAAACTAAGCGTGCCCGGCGTTGACGTTTGATGAAGTCGGCACGGCGGTGATGAAAACGGGTTAAACTAAGCGTGCCCGGCGTTGACGTTTGATGAAGTCGGCACGGCGGTGATGAAAACGGGCTCCTCCCTGCTTACTGCTGCTTTCCTACGTGATGCTGAGCGACCGTCCGGTTCGGCGAGCTGGAGCAAATGATCGCATTTGGTGTAAAGTGCTTGCTTTTATAGCAGCATAGCGCAGCTTTCGTCACCGTAGCGAGGTAAGTTGTATGCGTATGGTGCGTTAGTACGTATGGTGAAAAGCTCTAGCAGCTTTCATCATCGTAGTGAGGTGAGTTGGGTGCGTAGTCAATGCGGTGAAGTTTAGTACGTATGGTGGTATGGTGAAGGTACATGATGTACTGTGGAGCGAAGTTGACGTAAATTATTGTAAGGTGGTCAAAGCCACGTTACAGTCCCCCCCTCACTTCGGACAATGATACTTCGCTGGCGGCCGGTGGGAGGAGCGGTTTCGATCTCCCACGATGGTTCGGCTGGAGGATGGCTGGCTGGCTGGCTGTCCTGGTTGGCGTGTGCCATGAGCGGGAAGCGGGTGTGGAATCTTTATTTAATAGCAAATTCTTAATTTATAGTACAAGGCGTCTTATCCTACGATTATGCGTACTTACAACTAGTGACCTCTATATATTATTCATAAACTGATACTCAACCTAATATAATTAAAATTCATTGGCCTAGTCGTACAAATTCTTACATTGGTTCTTAAACTAATACAATTCAAATTTATTGGATTAATCATACAAATTTTTACATGGCTCCTTAACTAATACAATTCAGCTTCCGCTGTTCAGTCATATAAATGTAGGACGCAACGTCCACTGCCGTACCGCACCAACACCTGCTCGCCTTCTAGTCTCTGTAGGGCCAACCGTCGGCCTTGGTAAAATAGCGTTCGTTTCGAGCGCTTGATAAAATGCTGCCGTGTCATGGTCAGCCCTTCCAAGAACGCTGGAATCTCGCTTGCCGGTGTCGCTTTTTCGGCCGCCGTGATAGGCGGGGTTGGTCGGGTGCTGGTCCTGGCCATGGTGCTTGTTGTCGCCGTTGTTGGAGCCTTTGGGCGAACCGATGTCGTTTCGACGTGTGCCGTGCTGGTCGTCTGGGTAGCCGTCTCATCGTCGGTCGGTTGGGCCTTTGGTGTCGTCTCGACGTGTGCCGTGGTGGTCGTTTGGGCGGGCGTTGCATCGTCGGTCGGTTGGGCCTTTGGGCAAACAGGTGTCGTCTCGACGTAGGCCGTGGGGATGACACAGGTTTCGGTATTTAATTCCCCGGCCGCTGGGACTCGTCTGGTGGTCGTGAGTTTACGGGCGTTTGTGCTAAGCGGCGTCTGTCGCGGCAGTGCTTCTAATTCTGCGGGCTGTCTGCCCGGCCGCGTTTGCTGTTTGCGGGCGCTGTGCTTCTGGGGCTGCTTGGGTACCCACGGGCGAGTTCGGGCAGCTGACTCTGCGACATCCATGCTAATTGCGTGCAACTGGTGTGTCTCGGTTGCATTCGTGTGCACCCGAGGTCGTGCTTCCGGGGGTGGCCGGAAAGGTGGCGGCCTTTGCGGCTCGTCCGGCGGCTGTGGTTGGCGGCTCGATGCATGCGGCCTTCTGCTGGTTGTCGGTTTCATTTTGGTTATCTGGAAAGAGATGAGCAAACGGACGCTTTGATTAGTGTTGGCAACGTCTATGGTTGCGTTACATTGGTGCTAGGTGGCTCGGAGTTAGAGTCCGTAGGCTCGGTAGAGATCGCGCTAGCGGCTACTCAAGTTTAGTATTCGGTTGGCAGCTGCTTTAGATCTTGCAGATGCACATGAATGGTACGCCCACCTGGTGCGTTCGGATTCACAAGTTCAACTGTATTGGTCGACTTGAATTTTCTGACGATATATGGGCCAGAATACTTCGGAGCAAGCTTCTGTGCAAAATTGTTTACTGCGGAAGAGAGCGGATGATCTCTTTTGAGTACTTTCTCGCCGACAAGTGGCTTCCATGGTCGTCTGCGCAAATCGTAGTGTCTCTTCTGGCGTTTTGCTGCGGTAGACAAGTTGCGAGAAACTTCTTGCCAAAGCTCGGTGAGTGTCGGCACGGTGGTGGCTTCTTCGTCGGGCACGTTCCCTTCTTTGCGGATTTGTTTCGGTGTAGCTGGTGTGTACCCGAAGTTTATCTCAGCTGCTGATGTTTTTGTTGAGTCGTGTTGTGATGTATTTATCGCGAAAGCTATTTCGGCTAGTTGGTGGTCCCAGGTCCGATGATCGGCCTTTGCTCGTTGGGCGATCATAGTTTTCACGACTCTGTTGGTGCGCTCGGTTGGGTTCTCGTGTGGAGCGTAAATGGCGGTGAAACGATGTTGAATTCCGTGGCTCTCCAGGAACTGTGTGAGCGGCTTGCCGGTGAATTGCTTCCCGTTGTCGGTAAGGAATACGTCAGGGCAACCAAACCGGTATATCACGCGCTCTCGTAGCGCCTTTATAACGCTGGCGGTGGTTGCATTCCGGACTGGCATGAGCTCCACCCACTTGGAGAACTTATCCGTGAGCACTAGCAAGCATGTGTTGCCATTTGTTGAACGTGGTAGTGGGCCTACAAAATCCGCCGTTACAACTTCCCACGGTCGTGAGCATTGCATGGTGGCCATCATCCCGGCAGGTCGGCGTTGGTCTACCTTATATTCGGCACATTGTTGGCATCGACGAACATATCTGAGTGCATCCCTATGCATCCCAGGCCAATAATACCCTTCTTGTGTGCGTTTGAGGGTTTTGTGTACACCCATGTGACCGCCGGTACTAGCGTCGTGATTCTCTCTCAGGACCTCGAGTCGACGGTGCTCCGGTACGCATAGTTTCCAGCGTGGTGACCTGGATAGCGTATTGCGTGGGGCGATGTGCCGAAAGAGCCGGCCATCGATAAGTTGGTAATCGGGATGTTTCTTTGGTTGATCGTGTACCTGGCGCGTACGTCTTTCATACCATCTATCCGGTTGATCATGGACGGCATGCAAAAGTTCCGCATTGCCTTCTTGGTCTTTCAGTGGGCATCTGGATAGCGCGTCGGCGACTACGTTGAGGGTACCTTTGCGATACTCGATGTCGAAGTCAAACTGTTGTAGCTCTAGGGCCCACCTTGCGAGTCTTCCGGACGGGTTGTGCAGGGTGTGAAGCCATTTAAGCGAATGATGGTCGGTGATTACGGTGAAATGATAGCCCTCCAGGTATGGTCGCATTTTCCTTATACCCCACAATACGGCTAGGTACTCCTGTTCGGTGGCAGAGTATCGCTTCTCCAACTCTGTCAAGCTGCGACTGGCGTATGCTACAACCCGTTCTTGGTCTTGGCGTTGAAATAGTACCACGCCTAGTCCTTCTCCGCTGGCGTCAGTCTGCAGGCAGAAAGGCCTCTCGAAGTCAGGGCAGCCCAGGATGGGTGCACTAGTTAGTCTTTCCTTTAACGTCTGGAATGCTTCTTCTTGTTCGGCACCCCATGACCAACGCTGGTTCTTTTTCAATAAACGGTTCAGTGGTGCTGATATTGTGGCGAAGTCTGCTACGAAACGTCGGTACCACGAGGCTGCTCCCAGGAAGCGGCGTAGTTCTCGGATGGTGGTAGGTGCTGCCATATCGCTAATGGCTGCCACCTTAGCCGGGTCGGTGTGAATACCCTCGTTGCTGACTACATGGCCCAAGTAATGGAGGCGTTGCTGCACGAACTTGCTCTTCTCAAAGTTGATCTGCATGCGGTTTTGTTGAAGGCGCGTGACACTTAGCTTCTTGTCAAATGGACCTTTCGGTTTTATTACTTCTTGTCAACTGATTTTACATTCGCATTGAATACAAACTTGAACTCAAAATTAACAAATACAGAAAATGAATGAAAATGAATACATAGACGAAAATGAACAAGTGTATGAGTATATGTAAAAGAAATAGAGATGACACATCATAGTGATGACAACTCGGCCTCTCCTGACAAAACTCGTCCCGAGTTTACCTGGTGTCAACTTCGTCTTCCGAACTATAATTGTCGTCTACTTCCGGAAACAGGGCACACTGGTTAAGGTTTCATTTTTGTCGGAGGCTGCAATTGTACTGTATCGTCTTCGTGTACATTGCGCCCCATCAACGTCTTCAATCACGTACCCGTCGAACCTTAACACCTTCTTAACAACGTAGGGCCCCTTGTATTTGGGTTGGAGTTTACGCGACTCTCCAGTACTTTGTGGTGGTGCTTCTAGTAGTACTAGGTCGCCTTCTTGTAATGGAACTGGTTTGCTGTACTTGGCGTCGAATTTTGCTTTCCATTTCACACGCGCTTTCTTGATGTTTTCAATCGCCTCAGAACGTCGACCATTCATATGAAATTGTTCGTTATCATCATGCAATGCGGCTAACACCCTATTTCCCCTCAGGTCGCGCAATGGAAAATCGTACACCAGATCTATTGGCGCAAACTTGGTAGTGGTATTAACCCTTGTGTTCATTGTCCATTGTAGTTGACGAATATGCACATCCCAGTCTTTGGGATCACTTGTGGACGTCTTCAAGTAAGCCAGGACCGCTTGGTTAACCCGCTCCGCTAACCCATTTGACCGTGGTGTTCTCACGGCCACTTTAATGTGTTGCATGCTGTAGGTTTCACAATAGGTTGTGAATGCTGCCGACGTGAATGCTGTGCCACGGTCCGTGACAATTCGTTGCGGTAAGCCAAAATACAGTGTTAGCTGGTTCAAGGCATCAATAACTGGTTTCGTTTTTGTTGACCGGGTCGGCACGACAACTGTGTACCTCGTCAATGCATCGACAATGACTAATACATATTCATACCCATGTCGACTCTTGACAAACGGACCTAAATGATCGGACTGCACAATCCCTTGCAATACGCCCATAATATGCTTGAGGTTGTCGTCTTGCATTTGCATTGTAGCCAGCCAATCATCAACTGACAACATCAATATATTGGCCCCTACATCTTCTACTTCTTCTGACACCTTGATTGGTGCCCGACTCATCGCATCAACGTGACCCATAGACGACCCAGCCCGATGTATTATATTGCAATCGTACTCAAGTAACTTAAGGAGCCATCGGGCCACCCTAGGTATCATCGGCTTCGATAGTTTTGCAGTTGTTATTGCTTGGCAATCAGTAACAATATTGAAGCGCTTTCTAACAGGAACATTCCACGAAAACGCTGGCACGCTTCCACAACAGCAAGCACTTCTAGTTCGTAGGCATGATATTTCGCTTCTTGGGCTGTACACGCCCTGCTGTAGTAAGCGATCGGCTGCAGACTTGCATTGGCTTCTGTCTGAAGAAGAATTGCGGCGACGCCAACACTGGAAGCATCGGTGTGCAGCTCATGCTCTTTCGAGACGTCGTATATGGTGAGGACTGGAGCTGTTGTCACTGACCGGACCAGATGCTGAAACGCTTCTTCACATGATGTGGTCCATACGAATTCTGCACTCTTCTTCGTAAGCTGGGTGAGCGGTTTGGCGGTCAAGGCATACCCAGGCACAAATTTGCGGAAAAATCCCGTCAAACCCAAAAAGCGTCGAACATCTAACTGGCTACTCGGTGTCGGATACTCTCTAATGGCTGCCGTTTTCACAGCCCCCGGTTGAATACCATTCGCGTCTACCACATGGCCCAAAAAATTCACGCTATAACGAAGAAATGAACATTTCGAAAGCCTCAACGTTAACCCTTCCTCTTGAATAATTTGCAAAAATTTCTCTAAATACCTCACATTCTCTTCCTTTGTATCCGTCGCTATAACAACCTCATCCACATAACACACCACTCTATCCCCCAACGGTTCTATTAATTGTGACATCATTCGTTGAAACACGCATGGCGCATTCCGAAGCCCAAACGGCATTCGGTTGAACTCGTAATGGCCATTATGAGTCACAAACGCTGTGAAACGTTTAGCACTTTCTTCCAGTTCTACCTGGTAGTATCCTGACATGAGGTCTAACGTCGTGAAATATTTCTTGCCTGACAACGTGGCTAAAACTCCATCTACCGTGGGCATCAACCATGGCTGTTTCTCTGTTACCGCATTTAGCTCCCGGAAATCGATACATAATCTGTCCTCCCCATTTTGCTTACGCACCAACACAATTGGTGAAGCGTACAATGAGGAAGACCTGCGAATTATCCCTAGCTGTAGCAACTCTTCAATAATACCCTCTACTACACGTTGTTTTGGAATGGGGATACCATACGGCTTTTTCGAAATCGGCCTCGGTGACGTTACCTGGATATCCATTTTGAACCGCTTCGATTTCCCTAACTCAATTAGCCTTTCTCCAAAACAATGTGCGTACGTATTTAACAACTCAAGTAGTTCTTGCTCAACCCTAAACTGCAACTCACTCCCTACGTCGATGTCACTTCTTTCAATCGCCATTATCCTACACGTACCTCCCTCAATTACCACCTTTCCCTTTGACAGTATGTCAATACCAATTATGGCATCGTAATCCATTACGTCATCATTTATAACCAATAAATCAACTAAACGCGTGACCTTATCAAACTTTACTTTCACCGACACCTTTTCCCTGCAAATTATCTCACCTCCCGCAAAACCAATCAGCTTTTCAAAACATGTTGATGTACTTTCACCACACTTCCCTACAATTGAACGCTTAACAAGCGACCTGCCGCTACCCGAGTCAATGAGCGCACTGCAGCTGACATACTTTTGACCAATAATAATGACATCCTTACGGAGTTCTGTGCATTTTTTACTAGGAACAATTTTGTTTACTGATGCACCACTGTTTTCTGTCACTTCAATGCACTCGTCACTCACTATCTGATTTACATGCTCAGTTCGGTTCACTTTACTAAATTTATTTCTTGGTTTCTTGCAATTTCGGGCGATATGCCCCCTTTCCCTACAATTATAGCAAACAGGCCCAATGCCATTTCTATTTGATTCAACCACAGCAGTTGGCATTTGCTGTGGAACCCGCATTGAAACGAATTCATTTGACCTACTATAGCGACTCTTATTAATGGTCGATATATTCAATATTGATTGCAACAAATCTGCACATTTTTCAAATCGCATTGCGCTTAATGTCTTGCGCAAGTTATCATCACTCAACCCATTAATCGTATATTGAATTATCGAACAGTCATCGATTCCATCGCGACGACCCATTGCGAGCATTTTGTAATAAAATTCGATAACACTTTCCTCTCTTCCTATTGTTGCGTTCATTAGCCGAATATGAGCGTCGGCGGAATTTCGTACATAAGGGAAATCAGTTAGGAATATACTCACAAACTCATGCCATTCGCGGAACACAGGCTGTGCGTCAGCCCACCGTTTTGCTACACCCTTGAGCTTACTGAGAACGGAGAATATCAGCAACGCGTCCTCCCAACCATACAAGTCTCTCAGCTGCTCGACTCTCTCGATGAATTGTACAGATGAATAGATGTTGTCGCATGGATCGAACTCTGGCAACACTGATGCTACTTCGGTAGGTGAATAAACGCGTCTCTCTCTTGCTACCGATGAACTCGCTGCTTCTTCTGCTCTCAAACATGGAGGGTACAGCAACGGCACTGCTCTGTTCATGTACGCAGACGGCGCCGTTAGATGATGTGCTCTGGCGTAATCAACTGATTGTGTTGTTGCATGCGACTGCGCAGCGAACGTTGAAGTTGTTTGTACGGGCATACCAAACTGTTGGTATGAATACTGTTGTGTTAGTGGAGTACTCGGTTGCCCTGGTGACAAAGAGAATATCGGCGGCGGCGCTGACCGCATGTGTGGCTGCGGCGGCAGCGCGTACGATGTACATGGTGAAATGTGCGCTTCGCATAACGGTACGTTGCTAGCGTGCAAAGATGTGCCGGCGTCTGGAACATTCGGCATCGTTGGACGAAGAGCCTGCAACTGTGCGGCCAGTGATTCCACAACACTACACAGATTACTGACCTGCACTTCCAATTGCGTCCTGACCCTATCGTCGCCCCTCGACGGCTCCTCCTGACCATCATCTCTCCTGGAGACACCTGCTGTATCCACTGGAATCAACGACTCTATGACTGGTCTAACCGTATCCCCGCTCAGTTCCTGGAGTCTGGCCACTAACTCCGCTTTGTTGCCACACGTCTTAAGATTCAGTTGTTGCAGTGCTTGTTTCAACTGCGCCATGTTAAGTAAATTGTAGTCCATCTTGTATAGGTGCAATTTGTTCATTCCACTTCTGATATTTGACACTTAGCTTCTTGTCAAATGGACCTTTCGGTTTTATTACTTCTTGTCAACTGATTTTACATTCGCATTGAATACAAACTTGAACTCAAAATTAACAAATACAGAAAATGAATGAAAATGAATACATAGACGAAAATGAACAAGTGTATGAGTATATGTAAAAGAAATAGAGATGACACATCATAGTGATGACACGCGTGAACACTGCTTGCAAATAGTCCAAGTGCTCTTCGAAAGAGTTTCCCAGTACAATGATGTCGTCCAGATAGGCGAAAACCTTCGGCTGTAGTTCTGATCCCAGGACGGTGTCTAAGGCTCGCTGGAATGTTGCGGGCGCTGAATGCAGCCCAAAAGGCATCACTCGCCACTGGAATAAACCTCTCCCCGGGACGGTAAACGCGGTGTACGGGCGTGAGCGGGGGTGTAGCGGAATCTCGCCAGTAGCCGTTCTTCAGGTCGATGGTCGAGATAAACCGAGCTTCCTTCAACTGGTCTAGGATTGCGTTTATTTGGGGAAGTGGTATGCGTCTGGTATACTTGCTGCGTTAAGTTGCCGGTAGTCGATACACATTCGCCAACTTCCTTGTTTCTTTCGCACTAAGACAATGGGCGAGCTGTAAGCGCTGTTAGAGACTTCGATGCGGCCGGTTGCAATCAATTCGTTCACCTCCTGATTGATTACTCCTCGCATCGCTGGGTTGCGCGTATAATATCTCTGCTTCAGTGGGCGATCGTGTTTAAGTCGAATCACATGCTCGGCGGCTGTGCTGGGGCCGGTGATCGTCGAGAACACTGCTGCGTTTTCAGTGAGGAGCGTATTCAATTGGTGATTCTCCCTTTCTGTAAGATGTTGCCTCTCGGTTAGCATCGCGAGGTGGTCGGCAGGTGCCTGCGTGCTCAGGCGTGTAGCGGCTAGGGCTTGACCATCGATGGTGATAGTCAGGTCCCTCTTCCTCAGGAAATCCATGCCCAGATGAAGAGCAGGTTCCGACAGCGTCGGTAAAGCGGATACGAGTAGATGCGTCGTCTTCTTGCCCAGCTCGATAGTAACGGGATACATTTTCGTGCTAGGTATATACGTCCGGTTAGCTAGCTGAATACGACGGGTCTGGCGTTTGGCTTTAATCCTGTGGTTGTCTCAAATGACGCTGGAGTTCCTTACCGATGTATGTGAGCGTGTGGTCTGGTGTCCACCAGGGCTTCGACCTGCATGCCCGCAATAGTGATGGGCAGATAATAACGGCCATCTTGCTTCTCTTCTGCGTGCGGAAGCGCAGCTTGGTGTGCCGCTGTGCGGGGTTCGGGCGGAGTGGCGCACACTGCCACATGTGTAGGACAATTGCAGTCCCGCGACATGGTTCCGTCGAGTCCGCAGCGAGAGCAAAATATTCGCTGCTGGTTGCGACATTGGTGTCTTCGGTGTCCCGGCTGCTTGCATCGCCGGGAAGCAAACTTTCTCGCGGCAATACTTATTACTTATCGCCGTCAAACAGTGATTGGTGTTTCTCGCTTGCCTGGTCTCCCCTCGCCTTTCAGCAACTCGAATTCTTCCGTTAATTCGAGTAGTTCTGTCCACACTGTTGAAATCGCTCCGACGGACATATAAGCGATATTCACCCTTAAGCCGTCATATATGCGTTCGGTGTAGTCTTCATCGCGAAGTTTCGGGTGCTGGCGGATAAGCGTTTGGATAGCCAGCACATAATCGCTTTGCCTTCTCTCTGGGAAATTGCTTGCGCTGGTGGATGGTTTCCTCCAGATGTGTGATGGTGACGCTTCGGTAAAAAGAACCGCTCAGCCTCGTAACGAAAGTCGTCCCACGTGTTGATGGTGTTGCGTTTTACTACGAAACCATTGCAGCGCTTTGTCCTGCAGAATTTCCGGCATCGTTACAAGAAGCTGGTTGTTTGCTATAGAGTAGCATTCGGCTAGTTCTTCGCATAGCTCTAGAAAGTCGTGTGAATTTTCGCGACCACTGTAGCGTATGTTCCATCGCCGCACGGAGTTTATAACCTCCAAATCCGGCACTCTTGCAGCTGAGGTTATGTCGCCACGTGTTGCTATCGCTTTGCTGGGGATTCTCACTGTGGTGGTTGGAACGAGTATGGTGGCGTTATCTTCCTCCTTCATTTCCCTTTCTAAGGCTTGCACTAGGTCCTCCGTGGATTTATGATGGCGCTTTGCACGGATGCAGGCGCTCAGCTCGCTACGGAGATCTGCTACGGTGCGTCCTTCGACAGCGATGTGGTGTCGTCTGCACTCGGTGATTAATCGGTCCTTCTTCAGCCAGTAAATCCAACTGGTCGTGTCCGTCTCCAGCGTTAAAGCCTTATTCGCTGGAGTACTGCGATGCTTATGATTATGTAGGGGGTGCGGCGAACCTGATTCATGAGCGTTGGTGACTGTTTCATGTTTTTCACTATCACTCACAAAGTCAGGCCCCTGATCGGGCGCCATTTGTAATGGGGTTTCGTCCATAGCTGAGGTATGCTCAGCCGCTCCAGGGTCAGCCTTGGGACCCACGAACCCTTAGCAAAAGAGAGACGAGTTTTATCCTCGTGAAGTTATATCCACACCCCCACTCCTTATGCGGACAGCCAGACCAGCGCGATGGAAATAAACGGGATTGATGAGTCAGGCGTTGACGCTTGATGAAGTCGGCACGGCGGTGATGAAAACGGGTGAAATTAGCGTGCCCGGCGTTGACGCTTGATGAAGTCGGTACGGCGGTGATGAAAACGGGTGAAACTAAGCGTGCCCGCATTGACGCTTGTTAAAGCTGGTACGACGATGTAGACGGCGTTGATGAAAACGGGTGAAATTAGCGTGCCCGGCGTTGACGCTTGATGAAGTCGGCACGGCGGTGATGAAAACGGGTGAAACTAAGCGTGCCCGGCGTTGACGCTTGATGAAGTCGGCACGGCGGTGATGAAAACGGGTGAAATTAGCGTGCCCGGCGTTGACGCTTGATGAAGTCGGCACGGCGGTGATGAAAACGGGTGAAACTAAGCGTGCCCGGCGTTGACGTTTGATGAAGTCGGCACGGCGGTGATGAAAACGGGTTAAACTAAGCGTGCCCGGCGTTGACGTTTGATGAAGTCGGCACGGCGGTGATGAAAACGGGTGAAACTAACGTGCCCGGCGTTGACGCTTGTTAAAGCTGGTACGGCGATGTAGACGGCGTTGATGAAAACGGGTGAAATTAGCGTGCCCGGCGTTGACGCTTGATGAAGTCGGCACGGCGGTGATGAAAACGGGTGAAACTAAGCGTGCCCGGCGTTGACGTTTGATGAAGTCGGCACGGTGGTGATGAAGTCGGCACGGCGGTGATGAAAACGGGTGAAACTAAGCGTGCCCGGCGTTGACGTTTGATGAAGTCGGCACGGTGGTGATGAAGTCGGCACGGCGGTGATGAAAAACGGGTGAAACTAAGCGCGCCCGGCGTTGATCGTTTGATGAAGTCGGCACGGCGGTGATGAAAACGGTGAAACTAAGCGTGCCCGGCGTTGACGTTTGATGAAGTCGGCACGGCGGTGATGAAACGGGTGAAACTAAGCGTGCCCGGCGTTGACGTTTGATGAAGTCGGCACGGCGGTGATGAAAACGGGTGAAACTAAGCGTGCCCGGCGTTGACGTTTGATGAAGTCGGCACGGCGGTGATGAAAACGGGTGAAACTAAGCGTAGCCCGGCGTTGACGTTTGATGAAGTCGGCACGGCGGTGATGAAAACGGGTGAAACTAAGCGTGCCCGGCGTTGACGTTTGATGAAGTCGGCACGGCGGTGATGAAAACGGGTGAAACTAAGCGTGCCCGGCGTTGACGTTTGATGAAGTCGGCACGGCGGTGATGAAAACGGGTGAAACTAAGCGTGCCCGGCGTTGACGTTTGATGAAGTCGGCACGGCGGTGATGAAAACGGGTTAAACTAAGCGTGCCCGGCGTTGACGTTTGATGAAGTCGGCACGGCGGTGATGAAAACGGGTGAAACTAAGCGTGCCCGGCGTTGACGTTTGATGAAGTCGGCACGGCGGTGATGAAAACGGGTTAAACTAAGCGTGCCCGGCGTTGACGTTTGATGAAGTCGGCACGGCGGTGATGAAAACGGGCTCCTCCCTGCTTACTGCTGCTTTCCTACGTGATGCTGAGCGACCGTCCGGTTCGGCGGGCTGGAGCAAATGATCGCATTTGGTGTAAAGTGCTTGCTTTTATAGCAGCATAGCGCAGCTTTCGTCACCGTAGCGAGGTAAGTTGTATGCGTATGGTGCGTTAGTACGTATGGTGAAAAGCTCTAGCAGCTTTCATCATCGTAGTGAGGTGAGTTGGGTGCGTAGTCAATGCGGTGAAGTTTAGTACGTATGGTGGTATGGTGAAGGTACATGATGTACTGTGGAGCGAAGTTGACGTAAATTATTGTAAGGTGGTAAAAGCCACGTTACAAATTAATGTAATTAATTTTTATGCTTTCTCTGAGTTTTTACATATTTTGACAAACGGAAGAGGGTTAATTGTATAAAATCATTCTTATTATGTTATGTACACTATTTTAAACCAGATTATCTACTTCTTTAAACGCATGAGCCACTTTATAAGTTTAAACTTTTTAATTATAAATATGATTTCTATATTTTATCATGTTTGTAGGTGATATAATATTTGCATTGCGCTCACGTCATCTTACAGATGTACATATGTATTAGGGCGGGTCGATTTAAAAATCGCCCATTGCTCTATGAAAATCATATTCTAGGGATCAAAATAAGATTCTTTGCCGAAGGAACCATACCTCTAAAACGAATTTTGATGTCCCCCAATTTGGGTCGAACCTTTGGGTGGGGGCAAATTTTGAAAAATCCCACTTTGACCCATTTAGAGTGCTCCAATCGAGTCCAAATGTGTGACCGACCCCCACTAACTTTGGACGGCCGATCCACCTATGCCAGTGGCACACCCCCTGGAACTCCCCTGGGGGCTTCCCCATACAAGTCATTTACTTACATGAAAAAATCAGCTATTTTGCTATGTTTTTTCTTTATTTTTATTTATTTATTTATAATAATATCTATTTTTTCTCTTAAGAAATTAATTTAGTCAGAACATATGTAAATGAAAACAATTAATTTAAGTGATGATCTTAAACTAACAATAGACAATTGTGTTTGCCCCTGAAAACACTTATGCTTAAGATATGTGTACATACTGTCGATATGTACAGTAGATTAGTGTTAAGATGTGTGTATGCACTCAGCATGTGGTGCATACATAAATTAGGATAAGGAATGCTATAAATAAAGGAGCTCTGGGCAACCAGAGCTGAGTTCTATTTAACAACCGAAACCCTACGCGTCTTACTTTACAATTACCATTTCATTCTTATTACCTCAAAAAGTTTACAATGAATCCACCATCCTCTACACCGCAAGATGAAGCAACTACATCAACAACTATCGAAAACCCAATGAGTCATATACCCAAGCATGATGTTACTGGTTTTGGTGTGTCTACTGATTTGACTGATCTTAATTTACCAACCCATCTGGATATCTTGAGATATTATTTTTACTTAAGCGACATGCTAAAACAGAACAAAAAAAAGTTTTCCCATAAATCATTCACTATTCAAGTACAAGATAAGTTGATTGGAATTTGGGAAAAACTTGGTATGGAAATAATGCTGAAAAAAATGTATGTAATAAATTGAATAAATTGCTTGACAAGTATCAAGAGCAAATCAAGAGAAGAAACAACACCCAACAATTTACAGAGTATGTAAAATCTCTGGAAACAATTTTTTACATTGGAACATGTGTATGCGATTTGAAGGCAGCTCCATGTGCATGCGGCTGGGTTCCCGAACGCCTCAAAGAGTTCATGCACGATCAACATAATCAGAGAAGACTAACAATGAATGCATTTATGATGGAAACTGAAGAGCAAGGAGCAACGTCTATGTCATCAATGCCAACATACCAAGATCCCGATGATTCAACATACGCACCGCCACCAGTTCAAGAAGATATGGATAGAAGCACAAGTTCACAATACACAGAGAGATACGATTGTTTTAACTTTGCCTTGGTATGTGACAGATTTGGTGTGCCTGACAGAGTAGCATCAGCATTGGGAACCGCTCTTTTGCAAGATTTTAAAATGAAAGATAAGCATGGGAAACCTCTCATCATGGATAAATCGAAAGTTCGCAGAGAAAAAGAGAAATGCAGACAAGAAGTGCTTCGCAAACGGTTAGATGATACCAATTTGTTAGCGTTTTCATTCGATGGCAGAAAATATGATACTTTAACGATAGATAAAATTGATGAGAAGTATCATACTAGGATGGTAAAAGAGCCTCATCTTGTTATTTTGAGAGAACCCAATTCTGAATTGATTGGTTACGTAAGACTGGAACATGAAACCGCTGAATACAAAACAACCAAATTAAATGGTTTTTTCAACGATAAAAATATATCACTGGATAAATTAATTGGAATATGCACTGACGTTGAGCCAACAAACGCTGGCCCACACGGTGGAATTATACGACGATTCGAATTGCTGTTAAAAAGACCATTGCATTGGTTTGTTTGCCTTCTACACTTCAACGAACCTCCGTTTCGGCATTTGCTTGAAGCTTTGGATAAATCAACCAGCACTGGGCCAAGATCGGCAACCGGAAAACTGAGCCGTCAAATCGAAACTTGTGAAACTCTTCCGGTAAGTTATTGCTATCACTCATTTATTATAATTGTCAACCATTTTTAATTATTTTATTATTATATATTTTTAGGTGGTGGACGGCTTCCAGAAAATTGAGTTGCAAAATATGCCCCCTGCTCCAGAAAAAAAAGAATTTTCCACCGATTCGAAGTACTTATACGACATGGCCCATGCAATTTCTAGCGGCGTGGTTCCGGTGGATCTGGCTAACATCAAACCAGGGAAAATTGTACATTCTCGGTGGCTCACCAAGGCCGCTAGATTATTGCGATTATATGTGACAACGGAAAATCCAGATGCAAATTTAAGAATTCTGGTTGAATTTATAATTAAATGTTATGTGCCAATGTACTTCAATATCAAGTATTATAGCTCTTTCGTGTACGGCAGTGCATTATTTTTCAAGTTCATTGGTTGGTCACGATTTCTAGAACCTCGCTTACGCAAAATTGTCAATCAAGTAATTAATGATAATTCATAATATGCGCATTCGGAAAATATCTTGTTATCAATGTTGTTTGATGATAGGAAAGAAAAGCGCGACTGTGCCATTAAGAAAATTCTACGCTATCGAACCGATGTTGACGAGCCAATGGAACTTAGAGTTTATCAAAAACCAGATATAAACTTTAATTGCACAAGTTATACGGAAATTATCAATTTGAGTGATATAAATATCGTATTTGAACCACCATTCACGCGAAGCATTCCGTACGATACATTGAAAGAATATTTAAATCAAGATGATCCACCGTTTAATGATCCAAAAATTCCATCACACATACAAGGAACGGAACGAAATGTTCAATTGCTAGCTAGCGTTTCCAAACGGGTTATACCGGAAAATGTAGAGGCTGTTATGACGACGACATTACAGAGCCGTGCGAAATTGCCCATACTTGAAAGTAAAAAAGACTTCAAACAATAATTTTTTTAATTTCTTTTCTATAACTCACTTAAATTAATTTTTTCATTTACATATGTTCTGACTAAATAAATTTCTTAAGAGAAAAAATAGATATTATTATAAATAAATAAATAAAAATAAAGAAAAAACAATTTAGCAAAGCAATTTAGCTGATTTTTTCATGTAAATCACCAAAAATGGTGATTTTTTGAAATGATTGTATGGGGAACCCCCCAGGGTAGTTCCAGGGCATTGGTGGATCGGCCGTCCAAAGTTAGTGGGGGTCGGTCATACATTTGGACTCGATTGGAGCACTCTAAATGGGTTAAAGTGGGATTTTTCAAAATTTGTCCCTACCCAAAGGTTCGACCCAAATTGGGGGACATCAAAATTCGTTTCAGAGGTATGGTTCTTTCGCCAAAGTATCTTATTTTGATTCCTAGAATATGATTTTCATAGAGCAATGGGCGATTTTTTTGCCCCCCCACAAATCGACCCGGCCTAATATGTATGTATGTATGTATGTACATATATCGCCTATCGTTATCTTTATCTGTATAGTACATACATATATCATACAATGTATAACAATACTAATGAATAAATTTAAGGCTCAAATTTGTATCAGGAATAAAGGGATGTTAAACTTATTCCAGTGTGAGAGCGCCTCAAAATTAGCGTTTTTTATAACATTATCCATTCAGGCCAGATTGAACAAAATTACAATTTTTGGGCATTTATCAACCCAATACCCAATATTTAGTATGAATAAAGATTACTATATAGTGGTTATTTATTATATGGAGAAACTATTTAAATCTTATTGAAGTATATTATAACAACTGACTTTTGTCCTTTCAATACCAAATAATAGGATTTAAGCTTGTTAGCTCTCAATCATTAAATGTTTTTAATCATTTTCCATTGAAAATAAAATGATGATGCTTCAAATTACAAAACGTTTCATCAAATACCTTTAAATTTCACAAATTTATTTAATTTTCATTGTTTTACATTTTTTATAAGTGGTCTTGAACGATGCAACAAATCCCTCCGTTTACATATTTTTTTGGTAAGATTTCAATCTGGCCATCGCTCGTTTCCAATTGCTAAACGTCAAAACCTCCTGAACTCGATCAACTGTCAAAGTTTAGGTGGTTTTGACGTTTAGCAATAGGAGTTAAACATCTCTTTCTCTCTGTTTGTATATTATCTCAAACATAATTAGGAAGTTGTGGCGCATATGCAGTACATTTGTTTAGGCCACCAATTAAAATCCTGATTAAAATCTTTTTATATATTATTAAGTAGTCGAAAAAGTCTTTTCGTATTTTGTCAATAGATGTGGTTGCAGTCCTACTATGTATCTTCAGTGCTTCCAATCACATTGTGTCATACAATATGGTGTTGTAAAGGTGAGATTTTAAGCTTGATTTAACCAAAAATTGAATTCGAGCAAGTTGAAAAAAGTTACAGCTGTTCAAAAATGAGTGAAAATAATTAAGAAATTTACTGTATTTTGAAATTTTTGTATAAAAAAGTGAAGAATGCCACGCAACCCACCAATGAAATTTGTGAAGTTTACGGAGACGATGCTGTATCAGTTCGTGTAGCACAACATTAGTTCGCTCGCTTCCGTTCTGAAAATTTCGATGTGAAAGATGCACCTCCCTCTGGTCGACATATCCTTGAAAAAGTCGATGCAATTATGGAAAAGATTGACCAGGACCGTCACATAAGCAGCCATTTAAAAAAGGCTGGCTACAAATTTAATGGACCAAATTAACATCTGCTATTTTTTGCTGAAACGAAATGAAATCGAACCATTTCTAAAGCGACTGGAGACGAAAAGTGGATCAAATACGACAATAATTTGCGAAAAAAATCATGGTCCAAGCTTGGTAAAGCTCAGCAAATGGTCCCAAAGCCAGGATTGACGCCTTGAAAGGTTATGCTGAGTGTTTGTGGGATTGAAAAGGAATCATCAACTATGAGCTGCTCCTGGTCGAACGATTGATTCTAGATTTTACTGCTAACAACTGATGAGATTAAATCAAGCAATCGAAAAAAAGCGGTCAGAACTGCTCAAAAGAAAGGGCTTCGACTTTCATCAGGACAGCGTTAGACCACAAACTGAGAGAGCTGCTGGAAAGTTTTGATGCATCCACCACATAGCCCTGATCTTGCACCATCGGACTACTATTTGATTCGGTCAATGCAGAACTCCCTTAATAGAGTAAAGATGGCTTCAAAAGAATATATAATAATATACATATGTACATATGTATGTACATACAAAAAGACCCTCTGCGAAACGCTGGTTTTGTTTCGAATCTGAGTAACTCAGCAAATAAATGCATACGTATGCATACATATTCCTGTATACATATGCATACATATGCATACATATAGCGTATTTGTGATACTTCGGCTCAACGTAAGAAACAGGGATAATGGGATGCCCAACTTATTCCAGTGTGAGAGCGCCTCAAAATAAGCGTTTTTTATAACATTTTCCATTATGGCCAGATCGAACAAAATAAGAATTTTTGGGCATTTAAATTAAGACACCCAACATTTACTAGGATTACTAAATATTATATATTGGACTTCTAATACATACATATATGGCGAAACTACTTAAATCCTTTTTTATGATTTTATGGTAATAATCAATACTTAATGGGTCTGGAAGTAAACGAGGGCAAGATGAAATATCTCCTGTTATCAAACAAACAGTCGTCGCACTCGCGACTTGGCACTCACGTCACTGTTGACAGTCATAACTTTGAAGTCGTTGATAATTTCGTCTATCTTGGAACCAGTGTAAACACCACCAACAATGTCAGCCTAGAAATCCAACGCAGGATAACTCTTGCCAACAGGTGCTACTTTGGACTGAGTAGGCAATTTAGAAGCAAAGTCCTCTCTCGACAAACAAAAACCAAACTCTATAAGTCACTCATAATTCCCGTCCTGCTGTATGGTGCAGAGTCTTGGACGATGTCAACAACGGATGAGTCGACGTTGCGAGTTTTCGAGAGAAAAGTTCTGCGAAAGATTTATGGTCCTTTGCGCGTTAGCCACGGCGAATACCGCATTCGGTGGAACGATGAGCTGTACGAGATATACGACGACATCGACATAGTTCAGCGAATTAAAAGACAGCGGCTACGCTGGCTAGGTAATGTTGTCCGGATGGAGGAAAACACTCCAGCTCTGAAAATATTCGACGCAGTACCCGCCGGGGGAAGCAGAGGAAGAGGAAGACCTCCACTCCGTTGGAAGGACCAAGTGGAGAAGGACCTGGCTTCGCTTGGAATATCCAATTGGCGCCACGTAGCGAAAAGAAGAAACGACTGGCGCGCTGTTGTTAACTCGGCTATAATCGCTTAAGCGGTTTCTACGCCAATTAAGAAGAAGAAGAATCAATACTTGATAAGGTGAATTCAGCCTGTTCGTTCTCAATTAATAAATGTTTTTAATCACTTGTAATTGAAATGTAATTCTACTATGCAAAACGTTTCATGAAATATATTTAAATTTCACATTTTCTTTGATTTTCATTGTATAATTTTTTATTAGCGATCATGAACGACGGCAACAAATTTCTCCGTTCACATATATTTTTGGTATAATTTCAATCTGGCCGTGCCAGTCATTCCAATTGCAAAACATCAAAACCAACCCAATCTAGTCAACTGTCAAAATTCGGTAGGAGAGCGGTTCTCACATTTCCAGTGTCAGGAGAGTTGGGGATCTCTTTATCTCTGGTACGAAATGTCTCCTTTATCGTGAGGGTGACTATTTTATTTATACACAAAATCTGTAGGAATTTATGTTTTTTCTAAGCTTTCACTTCGACTTTTATCGGTTAACGCTGAAATTCGTTCATTCATTCATTCGTTCGTACGTTTAACAAGTCGAACACGAACGGCAGTGGCTTCGATTCATAAATTCGAAATATACGGCCCTGTCGTCGAATCCGACTTGGAATTGGTTTTTGCCGGAAATGAAAACCGATATCGGTTTCATTTGGTGTCGCGAAATTCTATCGGAATAAGCTTTTTTCGAACATGATGTGTTAAATTAAATTTACGCTTATTTGTAAACAATAGAGCATTTTTCTAATATTTGAACTGTTTTGTGAAAATTCAAAGAAAATAACTGAAATATATTATGGCAGCTGCAATTGCCATATTACTTATGATGGAGGAGGAACAGCAACACAGTTTAAAGCGGCGAATATTATGAGATAAGAGCAACCCTCTCGAGCTGCCGGAGTCAACGTATACAAAACTTTACTTCAATGGCTATGTGTTTTTAACTCACTTGTTTGCAGATTTATTGCTCAATATCGCTTAAACAAAGAAGCTTTTGTTATCGTATTGGACAAAATTCAGCCACGCTTACGTTCATCGACGATTCCCGCAGTGCTTCAACTTGCTGCAACGCTTCGTTCCCATATCAGCGATCAGTGGGAAATGATGCAAACATAAGTATGGCAAGAAGCACTATATCTGAAGTGCTAACACGAGTGATAAAAACATTAGAACATTCTATATGTCATCAATGGATACAACTTGCAATGGGAGCCAGTGAAAAACAACACTCCAAAGACTATTTTTATAACAAATATAGAATTCCTGGCATCATTGGCTGCATCGATGGAACACATATTAAAGTTATAAAGCCTTCCACTGATGAACACCTCTACTTTTAATAGAAAAGGATTCTTCAGTATGAACGCTATGATTGTAAGAAATAGAACAAGTTTATGCACCAAGTTACTATTAAATGTATATGTGTTTACTTTCAAAGGTTTGCGACAGTAATATGACGATTCGTGCAGTAGATGCAAGGTATCCTGGATCCAGTCATGATGCGTTTGTTTGGAGCATAAGCACCGTTCGACAGCACTTTCTTAGGGAGTACGAAATTGGCGATCGAACTTCCAGGTTACTAGGAGACAGTGGATATGGTATTGAACCGTTCTTGTTAACTCCATACAGAGATCCTGAGTACGGCTCACTGCAAAAGACTTTTGACAGGGCTCAGTCTTCGGCACGCAATGTGATTGAAAGAACGATAGGCCTTTTAAAAAGTCGCTTTGGATGCTTACAAGGTACATTGCAATATAACCCACAAAAGGTGGTTAATATTGTCAATGTTGGTTGCGCACTGCACAACATCTGTCGGTGTTATAACATTGAATGCCCCAATATAGAAACTATCACCGTTTCCACAGAAGTTTACGAGGAAAATTCTGAAATTTTATCACATAGTAGAATGCAAAATGAGGGCCAACGGATCCGAAACGAAATAGCAAACGCTCTTTCTTTTGTTAAGGAACACAACATGAAATTGTTTATTTAAATACGTAAATCCTTAAATAAATTAAATTATAGAATTCATTGTACATATGTAAATAGTTTTATTTTAACGTCTTTTAAATCAGTCATACTCTTCCAAGGGATCATTCTCCTCCTCCTCATGTTTGCGTAATACTTCAAGCATTTTTTTGGTGGATTTTTTGAATTCCTGTGTTAGGTTATTAACCGCGCTGACTAAAGCCTTGTCTGTCTCCCTTGTGCTTCCATTCTTTGTCGTACTTAAAAAACTTTTTTAGCCGCTCATTTGTTGTTTCTTTTGGCGTAGGTTTTTGAGCGATAGAGGTGTCAAGACGAGGACGTTTCGCAGAAGTTGAAGGGATATCGTCATCGCTTGATATTAAATATTCTTCCTCGAGACCAAATGATAGTCCCGAAACCTCTCCAACACTCTGAGCCATTCCACAAATGCGTACAAGGGTTTCCTCTGTTTGGTTCAATGTATACTTAGAAAATGGTCCTCCACCAGTGGCTCGGGCTTCGATTTTATTCTGCGCCAACTTCTTTTTCACTTCGCTTTTCCAGTCCGTCCATATCTAAAAATAGGAGAAAAGAATTAGAAAATGGAATAGGATTTCCACTAGCGTGAGTATGAAAGCATTGTTGATTACCTTCTTCAAACCGTTCACATCCTTTATTGGCGGGCCTGCTCTGTTAAGCGACTCTGCTAATTGTTGCCAAAGGGAGTCCACACGCGCCTTTTCTAGTTTGGTAAACCCTCTGGCGATGTCGGGATACTTCTCCATAAACTGCAACAGTACATAATTTTGTCCTCTATTTTTATGTTTTCCCCTGGAAATGTTGAAATAGTATCAATGGTATATTAATATTCAAATGTGAATTACATTTTACACTTTGGACAAAATATATGTATGTACTTACATTTTATAAGAAATAGTAGCTAGCGATCGTCTGATCGTTTTGTTCCCGATAAGAAAACCTACAAACCCGGAATTCGCGACACCTTAAACCTATAAAAATGCGTTTCGAACATGAAAATCGATAAGATCGGATTGTGCGACACCCTTCCAAAAAAACTGTCGGATTGAAATGCGATACCGAGAAAATCGGATTCTACGACAGGGCCGATAGCCTTTTGGCTTTGCTAAAGGAGCAATTGATATTAAGCAGAAATACACTGTCTACAAATGGAATGCATTTTAGTACTTTCGGAGTAGGGATTTATATTGAACAGAGCATTTGAATATATTTATTGGTATATTTATTGGATGAACAGTGTTTACTAAATTAGGGTGCAACACTTTTCTTTAATTTCGTCAACGTATATGCATATACCAATGATGTATATAACATAACGCATACAGCTAAACTGTGTTCCGCAAATTTTGTACAAATGTATAAGTAAGTATAGTAAATGTGTATAGTATAATAATTATATCTAACTAGTTAGCAGCCTTTTATTTTCACCATTTTTATACTCTTGCACCCAATTGCTACAGAGTATTATAGTTTTGTTAACCTAACGCTTATACGTATCACCTAAAATTAATCGAGATAGACATAGGGTTATACATACATATATATAATTATGTATATATAAGTGATCAGAATGACGCGAAAAGGTAAAATCCGGGTGACTGTCTGTCCGTTCGTCCGTCCGTGCAAACTGTAACTTTACTCAAATTGAGATATCTTAATGAAACTTAGTATGCGGGTTTCTTAGTACAAAAAAATTGTAAACTCGTAGGTGGGCGTAATCGGACCCCGGCCATGCCCACAAATCGCCATGTACCGAAAAATTGAGATATGAAATTGTAATTTGGCATAGAGGATCGCAGTAGCAAGGGGCACCTGTGGGCAAAAAATTTTGAAGAAGTGGACGTAGCCCCGCCCTCTAATAAGTTTAATGTAGATATCTCTTAAAATACTAATGCTACAACAACAAAATTTGCTTAACACAAATATTGGTAGTCGTATATCTCTAGTAATACCAATCACATTGTGTCATACCATATAGTGTTGGAAAGGTGTTTTTAAGCATAATTTAAATTATAGATTAAAGATTTAATTCGGGGAAGTTGGAAAACAGTTAGAGCTGTTCAAAAATGAGTCAAAATATGAGTTGTGGGAGCCTGTGGGAAAATTGGAGGACTTCACTTTTTGGTGAAATCACATATCTCGGAATCCGCTAAATCGATTTCATCCAAATAAAGTATGTAGCATTCTTCTTATAATCCTATATCGCAGTGTGAAAATGGGCGAAATCGGACTATAACCACGCCTACTTCGCTTTCCAGATATACAGATTCTCGAACTTACGGGTGACTTCATGCTGGATAAATCGGCCAATATTTGAGTTTTCTTTAGGAAAATTACAGAACATGTTTTGCCCACAAACGAAAGAGAGTGTTCAAAGTGTAATAACGAGTTAATTTAATTCGCTCTGTGAATTCAATCTTTCCCAAAAAAATAAATAATAATAATCAAGCAAAAAGTAAAACAAAAAAAAAACAATTTATTGAATTGTAAACAAACAAAGAACAGTGCACACAAATTAATAATAATAAACATAAACTATTTACGAATCAACAAGTGAAAACAAACAATAATGAGTGCTTCTTCGCAGCCTCACCAGCAATGCCTACTTCAGCTTTGTCGACCCAACAACAACAACAACTACTGGCAATAAAAAGTGTAACGGCGATGGTGAGTCATCGCGGCGATCAGCTGAAAAGGAAACGAAGCAAAGAACGCAGTCAGCCGAAGCAGCAGAAAACAACAATCGGGCAACAACAAATGCGTTGACAGCAACCAGTCTGCAGGTACCAACAAGCGTGCAGGCAACGAAGAAAATTACAACGCAAGGTGAGAAAGTACCAATAAAAAGAAGTTCGTCTGTACAAACTGGCATTGACCGCTACGTTAATATAAAAAGGAAATTAAGTCCTTCAAAGTCAGCGGTCAATCCTGAGAAATTTTCAAAGCGGCACACCAAATAAAAATAAAACGGAAGTTTTAAATGGCAACAGATTTGCCATACTAAGCAATGGTTCAGACGACGATGCGAAGGGTACCACCACAGTCGTTAATGCCAAACAACCTCCAATATATTTGCGCGAACTTAGCAGTAATACGCTTGTTGCGAAATTAAGTGAAATTGTAGGCATATAGTGCCTTTGAAAAAAGGCTATATAGACGAAACAAAAATTCAGTCCTACACCGAAAAAAGTTTTATGGAAATCGTAAAATTTTTGTCAAATAAAAACAAGAATTATCATTCGTATCAACTGAAGAGCTCTAAGGGCCTAGTTGTTGTAATTAAGGGTATAGAGTCCGCCGTAGACTCTAGTGAAGTCAAAGAAGCATCGGAAGAACGCGGTTTTGGTATTAAAACCGTTGCAAATATATTTAATAGAAACTTAATACCACAGCCAATGTTTAAAATTGAATTGTTGCCGAATTCGAATCAACTTAAACAAGTAAGGAAGTGCTAAGTTCGGGTGTCACCGAACATTTTATACTCTCGCATGATAAAGTGATAATCGAGATATCATTATCCGTCATTTACATATTTTTCAAATACCGTATTTGTGTAAAGTTTTATTCCGCTATCATCATTGGTTCCTAATGTGTATATTATACAGAGAAGGCATCAGATGGAATTCAAAATAGCGTTGTATTGGAAGAAGGCGTGGTTGTGAACCGATTTCACCCATTTTTCGTACATGTCATCAGGGTGTTAAGAAAATATTATATACCGAATTTCAATGAAATCGGTCTAGTAGTTCCTGAGATATTGTTTTTGGTCCATAAGTAGGTGACGCCACGCCTATTTTTAATTTTTAAAAAAAGCCTGGGTGCAGCTTTCTTCTGCCATTTTTTCCGTAAAATTTAGTGTTGCTGACGTTTTTTGTTAGTCGGTTAACGCACTTTTAGTGATTTTCAACATAACCTTTGTATGGGAGGTCGGCGTGGTTATTATGCGATTTCTTCCATTTTTAAACTGTATGTCGAAATGCCTGAAGGAAACGACTCTGTAGAGTTTGGTTGACATAGCTATAGTAGTTTCCGAGATATGTACAAAAAACTTAGTAGGGGGCGGGGCCACCCCCACTTTTCCAAAAAAATTACGTCCAAATATGCCCTCCCTACTGCGATCCTTTGTGCCAAATATGTTATGACACTTTATAGGTTTTCGGTTTTCGCCATTTTGTGGGCGTGGCAGTAGGCTGATTTTGCCCATTTCGAACTTAACCTTCTTATGGAAGGAAAGAAATACGTGTACCAAGTTTTATCATGATATCTCAATTTTTACTCAAGTTACAGCTTGCACCGACGGACAGACGGACGGACAGACGAACGGACGGACAGACGGACATCCGGATTTAAACTCTACTCGTCACCCTGATCACTTTGATATATATAACCTTATATCTGACTCTTTTAGTTTCAGGACTTACCAACAACCGTTATGTGAACAAAACTATAATACTCTCCTTAGCAACTTTGTTGCGAGAGTATAAAAAGTGAGACCCATTGTAATTATATATAATCTGAAATATTTGCTGCATCGTAGAATAACTGTTGAAGAACCACATAAAAAAAAAAGGTCCGGTACAATGTACTCGTACTAACTGCCAAGAATATGGGTATACTAAATCATATCTCTCTCTACGAAGTATTTGTGTGGTTTGTGGTGATTTATTCCCACTTCAAAATGCACCCTTAAGAAAGAAGAATTAAATAAAAAATGCAGCAATTGTGGAGGAAATCATACTGCTAACTGCAGGGGTTGTCCTGTACATAAAGATTTGAAATCGAGGTTGTCACATGGCATTCAAGCACGTCGTAATCAAATGTAACAAACATCCCGTAATTAAATTATAGCAACCTCAGAGAAAAGTTCAAATCCTGTAACTTCTGTCAATAATAATGGGCAAGGAAGCTATGCAAATGAAATGGTGAAAGGCAACACTGTGCAAATGCAACTGCCGTCAAATCCTCCAAATGGAGGTATTGGAACTATGAGTATAAATCTTACACAGTGTATGACACAATTTATGTCTACCATGCGAAACATGATCTGAGATTTAATAAAATCACTAAGTCAAATGCTGCAATATTTATTAAGTAAAAAATGAGCTTACTAAATATCTGTATATGGAATGCTAACGGTGTTAACCAACATAAATTAGAGACTATTAGATTTCTGTCTGAAAAAAATATAGATGTAATGTTTATATCAGAAACTCATTTAACAAATAAAAATAATTTGAATATGCCGGGATTTAGACTCTATGTCACAAATCATCCGGATGGAAAAGCACATGGTGGCACGGCAGTGTTGATTAGAAATCGTTTAAGCCACTATGCTCTAGTAATCCGAAAGGACGACGGCTGTACTACACTATTATGAATAAGCATAATAATCTGGATATAATATCTCTTGGCAAGCCGACATACTGGCCCAGTGATAGAAAAAAATACCAGACTTAATAGATTTTGCTGTAGTCAAAAATATAGATAGATCACTTATGACAGCTGATACATGTACAAACTTATAATCTGATCATGTTCCTGTACTAATAAAGTTATACGAACAGCCCATGATATTTGAGCCAAAAGTATAGATATTATATTAGCAGCCACATCCATATTGATTGCAAAATAAATACAGGAAGAGACATTGATGAAAATATAAGAGAATTTAATGACGTAATAACTAATTCAGCTGTATTGGGAACACCAAAAAGAAACAATAAACCCTTTGGTTTTAGAAAGATCACAAATAATGAAATAGAGAAACTTGTAAGGCGAGCTTGGCGTGAATGGCAGTTAAATTGCTCCCCTTGAACTCTGCTTCAACTGAAATCTGCTGTACGAAAGTTAAAAAATGCGCTTAAACGCGAGGAAGAACACAACACTGAAAATTACATAAAGAAACTGTGTCAAAATTCTAGCAAGCAAAACTCCCTTTGGAAAGCCCAAAAGTCTTTCAAGTGACCAGTAGATTCCAACATGCCTCTAAGACAGTTGAATGGTAATTGGGCACGCAGTGATGAGGAAGGTAAATTGCTTTGCAAATCACCTAGAAAAGGTATTTCAACCCAATTTCCCAAGGAACAACTTTAAGTTGCCAACCTTGCCAAATACCGCAAACGAGACGCTTGTTCCAATTAGGACTTCTACTTCTGAAGTTACTAGAATAATAAAAGAACTTAACCCAAAAAAGTCACTAGGACATGGTAATATTACCCCAAAAATGCTAATTGAGTTACCAAATATTGCCGTAGAAGTGATTTCTTTGCTCTTCAATGCAATTTTTAATTTCGGGTACTATCCTAATTCATGGAAAAAGTCGCAGATTATCTTGATAAACCTGGGAAAGACTTAACACAGCCGTCTTCATACAGACCAATCAGTCTTCTACCCTGTCTTTCTAAAATATTTGAAAATTTTTTACTATCAAAGATGACTCCTTACCAAGGCACCAATTCGGGTTTCGTAAAAAACATAGCACGATAGAGCAAGTAAATAGAGTTAATAACGAAATAAGAAAAACATTTGAACATAGAGAGTACTGTTCAGCTATATTGCTAGACGTGGCTCAGGCGTTTGATAAGGTGTGGCATGAGGGCCTTTTATTATAAGATTAAAAATATTCTACCTTTAGAATTGTATAAAACATTGGAGTCTTATTTAATTTCTTAATAGACAATTTATGGTAAAAATGGGAGATTTCATATCTGATCAACGACAGATAAGGGCTGGTGTACAACAGGGCAGTTTTTTAGCCCCAACTCTATACATCATATATACAGCAGATCTTCTAACAGCTAATAATGTATTAACATAACTTTTGCGGATGACACAGCTTTAGTAAGCCGTAACAAATGCCACATAATAGCATTAAGAATATTAGCCGAGCACTTAAGGTCTGTCGAAGAATGGCTAACCAACTGGCGTATAAATGTGAATGAACTAAAGTGTAAGCATGTTACGTTTTCGCTAAGACCAAAAATGTGTCCGGCAGTAAAAATGAACACTACTTTAGTACCCCAAACGAATGAAGTAACTTATTTTGTTATTCACTTAGATAGAAGACTTACGTGAAGAAAACATGTATCTAGCAAAATAACTTGCATGAAGATAAAAGCTGGAAATTTAAATTGGCTTTTAAATAAAAACTCGGGGCTTATAGCCCTGACAGACGACAGCGCTAATATGCAGTAGCGGGCTTAATTTACATTTACTTGCGCATTTGACCCATGTTAATGTAAGTTTGTAATGCATAAAAATTTCGTGCATTTTGCTGAATTTACCACATTTGAGTAGGCAGCACTGCTCAAAAATGGCCGATTTTTGCTATTTTTTGACAGATGTCGCTTGAAGTCTACCACCTCCTTCGCGTTTGCAGCATCAGCGGTAAGCAGTTTTATATTGCTAATACAATTATGTGCAAGTATATTAACAAAAACAAATTTTAATATATTTAAATGGCAGAAAATAAATAACGCATAGTCCAATCCATTTTTCCATTATTCTTAACTTTTTGGCACACTTTTTCCGCATTATAATCAATTATTGCTTTTAATTTCAATCTATTATCTTGTAACGTAGTTAATAATAAACGAATTTTTTCGTAAAATTTATATTGATTTTCCAAAAATACCAACATTTCTATTAGTAATTTATCTTATTCATTTTTATTTCACTTTTTTTTTAATAAATAAACAAATTTCACTATCAGCTGTCTAAATGCACAAGTCTGCCGTCTGTCACCATAAAATTGCAATGCGCATTAGCGTTGCTTAAGGCGCATTAATTTTGCTCGTCTGTCAGGGCTAGTAGCCTAGACAACAAATTGCATTTATATAATGCCTTCATAAAGCCGATTTGGATGTATGGCATTCAACTGTGGGGTACGACCTGTGCAACTAACATTGATGTAATGTAAAGGTTCCAATCAAAAATGCTTAGAACAATCACGTGTTCACCATGGTACATGCGTAATGAAAATATCCATAAAGACCTTGGTATTTCTATTGTAAAGAAAGAAGTAGAAGACAGCAGAAATAAATATATATCTAAACTCCGAGATCACCCAAACCTTTTGGCTAATGCTTTGGTACATTTCTGCGATCAAACACGCCTTAAAAGAAGAGATATGCCTGCGTACTAAGGAGCAACGTATCACCAAAATAGCTCAGTTACTTGCTTGAGCTTGTCTAGTTTTTAAGATAAGATTTAAGATTTTATAACTTATTGTTAAGCTTTTAAACCAAAACAAAAAGGAGATTCAATAAATAAAAAGATATTGAAACAAAAAAAAATGTTTTGCTCTAAACAATATATCTTTGTTCCTAAAATAGATACAATTGGGCGAAAACTTGATCTAGCCCCCAAATATCTAATATCAGGGTTTTCGAACTTTGTTCCGGCTGACTTTAATCCGACTGATTGGTGATTGTAATATATGAGGTACCTTAATGAAACTCGGAGAACATTTTTTTGGTATGTGGCATGATAATAGTTAAAAGATAAATATGCTACTACCCCAACTCCCATATACCACGCATAATGATTTTGGTTTCTCTGACAAATCTTATGCCGAATTTGTGGGTCAGTGTATGAGTTATATTTAAGTATATCACATGCAGTCGACTCTCGTTAATTCGAAACTCTAGGGACTCTTAAAATATTACGAAATATCGAGTGTTTGAAATATCAAATGGTTCGAAATTTGTGAGAGAAAATAAATAAAACTTCGAAGTATTAAGTGCTGGTTAATTTTTATTTATTATTGAAGTAAAACTTCTTTACGCGCGCTTGGCTTGGGGAGTAAGCTGACGAACGCGTTACGAAAAGTGTGATCAGGCGAGGCGAACGCTAATTGCTGGTACATGTGTACATGTGTACGCATACATATGTATGTTTTGTATGCTTGTGCATTATTTGTTCGGAAGTGTATGCAAATATACATATGTATGTACATATAAATATATATGAATGCAAGAACATGCAGATCAATGCGCGCGCATGTAATACATTATGTATATTGATAAGTTATAAAATCATGATTTAAATTTCTGAATGCGCACATGCGTATACATAATAAGATTATGATATGAGCATGTGCAGAGACAAAAGATTAATATGATAGAAGATGTAAATATGTACATGCATAAAAAATTTGTTTATGTTGTCTGTGCGAGAGGTGTGTTTTGTACACATTTTTCGCTGTTCAAAATGAAATAAATATAAACGAAATTCTTCGTTGGGAGTGTATTCCTGTCTCTGCCTATTCTCTGCTTTGGCATATATGCCATGTCATCATATGCCGTAAATACATATATTTCTGTCTCTTCATATTCTCGGTTAGAATATGTGAGAGAATTGCAAAAAATGTTAAAATTGCGAGGCGAATTCCGACCTACAATAAGGGTATTCCATCAAACTCATAAATGCCTTGTATATATTGTTGTGATCAATTTAATTTCTATTAGTAGGAAATATAATATAACACAAAAATATTTATTAGTATAGTATATTATGTAAAATTCTAATTTTAATTCTAAAATATATGTATCGTATTTCTCGTATCATAAGCCTATTGTCTCGGTTTTACAATCAACCACAGTAATTACTGATGTACCCAATAATGAAAATAACGAATAAAACAATGAAAAAAAATAAAAGATCTATGCAAAAATATTAATTTACTAATGAAAACATAAAATAAATTTAAATATTTGTAGGAAATTAATATATGTATATGTGCATACATGTATATTTTGTACACACACATTCATATATATATACATATAGATAGAGCGAAAGAAGTTTTACTTCAGTCGTGCGGTCATAAGCACACTCACTTTTTTTTATTAATATAAAAATGATAAGAATTAAGAGGTACATTCGTGTACATACATGTATTCGTAATGTGAATTAATTAATCTTTCGAAAGAACTTTGTTATACTGGTTTGCTTTAAAGCACAATTCTGCTGCTCACACTGCTCAATAACTTTTTTTAAGAGAAAAAGTGCCTGAAATGCTTTTTCATCACTTTCGCTTTGTAGACAGAAGCTTTGTAAGGTATCAAATGAGGATCTTGCATCCTTAACTGACACTTCTGCCAAAGGTTCCGATGTATCGTCCTCTTCTTCATCGTTACTTTGCGTATCTGTCGCAGATAAAATTTCGCCATCGGCTAGTGAACCTGAGGCAGCAACATTTTCATCCACTTGAACAAAATCAGAAAAACTCACACCGCTGATATCAACTAATGGTTCTATTGTTGGTTCTTCATCATCTATAAGTATTGGAAGATTTTCTTGATTTTCTTTTAAGAAACTGGATTTTTTAAGCAGTTAAGAATCGTTAGGAGTGTTACAGCTCTCCATGTTTTGTCAATTAGTAAAATAGCTGTCAGAACCGTGATATTTGCAGCTAGCTGTTTGTCGAGAGATTCTAAAACGATCTTAACAATTTCTTTGCGATAGAACGTCTTCATCATCAACACTTCCACTTTCCCCACAAACTTTTTTAAAAACAACTCCATTTCTCTTTTTGAAATTTGTAAGCTACCCTTCACTTGCCGCAAAGTTTTTGATGCTTAGAGTAGACGCGAACTCTTTCGCTTTTTCCTTCAACAAGTTCCCGTTAATAGACACTTTTTGTCCTCTACGCTGTCTTAGTCAAATGGCCAGGCTTTCTTCCAGACGAGGAAATTCACCTTTAGTAGTTCTTTTCCGTGTTCCAGCAGTTTGTGCAGCATTAATTGTGCTTTATTATTGTTGAGAGAGTACTCAGAGGAATCTTAAATTCTTTTGCAACATCACTCTTCTTCTCACCTTCTTCTACTTTTTCGATTAACTTTTTCTTTTCAGCAATCGTCAAACATTTATACTTTCTAGGGCTCATAACTAACGCTAACTTTTAATCTGCATACCAACGAAAGAGGAACAGTAAGTGAATAACTAAACAAACCAAATCGTGAGAAGTGTGTGCGTCAAATAGTCAAACTAATCATAACAAAAACAAAGGCTCGTGTATCTTGATACAAGTTTGAACTTGTCGCAAAATGTACTTTCTCCTCTTCTCTCTGCAACTTTGAATTGTCGAGTGTTGGACGCTGATGAGTTCGAATTAACGCGTCGTTTTGTTAAATAGCAATGATTTTTTCGTTCGAATTACCAAGTGTAAGAAAATGTATTGATTTGGTTCGAAATATAAAGAGATTTAGTAGGGAACTCGTGATAACTTTGAATTATAGAGAGGTTCGAATTATCGCAGGTTTGAATTCACGAGAGTCGACTGTATATATAAAATTGATTAGATTCCGATCTTCGGGTTGAAGATTTACATTTTAAGGTATTTTCCTGGCTTTGATTCTTGCAAGTTGCAGGAGTATAAAATGTTCAGTTGCACCCGAACTTAGTCCTTTCTTACATGTTAGTCTTAATTTATTTAATTTCACTTACTAGATATCACTTGCCCTGGCGCTTTTCTCTCATCTCAACTGAAATACTGCCAAAAATTTTGTCAACCGGCAAACGCAGTTGCGTTGGAGCATTGCGAAAAAGCGAAAAACGAAATAAAATAAAAAGTTCGATGCATTATAATTGTGTTTGTAAATTCGAGAACGGTGCCTTGAAAACGCATAAACAAACCGCGACCGATGTTTTATTTTTAATTTCGCTACAATATTTAATTATCTACAAAATAACATAAACGAATGGGATGTCTGATCGTTACTTTTCGCTTACGATTTCAAGCAGGTACATTTTCTCACTAAGTGGTTCGGCGTTGGCTTACCATAGGGTCAGTCAAGTAAGTACTCACGTAAGATACAGGTAGTAGATGGCTAGGGGTTCGTTTATCATAGGATCAGTATAGTAAGCCCCACTTCATAGATAAATTGATACGCAACTTTTTGATTCGAGAGAGAGCAGTGATAGCTCGCATTTTTTATAACACTTGCCAATGATGCCACTGCTGAAAAATATTAGATTGAGCATTTTATAAATAATTTTCGGGTATTTTGCAAATTCCACACTAACACATAGGTATGCAAATAGCGCGTTACCGATAATATTTTTGGGTGCTTCGTTCCCCAGAAGGCCTATATCACCCATATACAACATAAAATTATATATAAGTTAATTTTTTAACAAGACATCATGCTTTTATATTTTTACTTTTAATTATAGATTTACTTCAACAATTTCGTGGTTTGCTTTTAGAATATTAAATGCGAGGTTTTGAAGTTTCGATTTTATATTGTTGATGTTCTGTTGACTGAAAACACGAGGAATCCAACGAAAAGTTAACTGTGTAGTCATAACTCAGACCCGTGTGAGTAAACGCTTCTGAGACGGAAGTGTCGCAGTCCAAACGAACTGAGACCATTTTGAATCCACAAAAATTATATTTTTTTAAGGCCCCAGTGCTAGGCAAGCGTAGCATTCCGAAAAAGATCCAAAAAAATGTGCTTTTTCCGAAAAGGGGTATTTTCCAACACCGAATTGGTGTTGCCAGATTTGGTGTGTCCCCACAGTTTATTACAATATTTTCGTTCTTTAACTCTTCCCTCTCCGATTTATGCTTGTCCTCAAGAGATTTCTAGAAATACGGAATGATATGAAATTGGGGTAGGTTACTTCGTAACTTGATTGTTGATTCATTGCAATTTGGTGGTGCGGTGATCACTGCTACTTTTGTTTCTGTGACCGTTGTAAGTCCTATCGGCAATATTATACACTTCAGCCGTTGACTGTATTTGTGCAATCCCAAGACGAGGGTCAGAGCAATGCCAAAAAGCGTTATCAGTGTAATACTCTAGAGCCTCTAGGAATAATATTCTCAATCGCTCAGTTTCGCTACGTGTAAACTGTACGAGAAGAATTCCTGGCTTCATTATGATGAAATCTATTTTGCTGAACCGGTTGTTGTTGATTCCACCGAATCATCTGATATTTGTATTATATAGCTGCCCTCTAAATGCAAACCTGTGCCATTCCAGGTTATGTTACCATTGTAGTTGTTTAATAGAATGGTACCTTCGTTGAGTTCTTTCACCATTTTTGTTAACGAATATTTCGTTTGTGTTTAAATGTATAATTTAATTATTTTTTATTGTTGGTTTTACAAGTATATAGAATGGTACCTTCGTCGAGTTCTTCCACAATTTTTGTTAACGAATATTTCGTTTGTGTTCAAATGTATAATTTAATTATTTTTCATTGATGGTTTTACAAGTATATTTTGATATTCTGTTTCTTCTAGATTCGGTTTAACAATGTATAAAATGATAGTTTTATTGTGTAGAATCGAAACGTCAGAAAACTCCATGATTTCTTCTATCGGAAGGTTTTCCATGTTGTGTTTTTTTATTTTTATTTTTTTATTTTTTTTTCTATTATTTTTTATTATTTTTTTATGTTCTCTATTTCAATTAACTCGTCCTCATTTAATAAAAGTGTATCTATAATATTTAACTGTGCCCATTGCGTTGTGTATTTAATATTAATTATTTCGTAAATAATTGATCTATTATGATTATGCAAATTAATAGCTGTCTCGATGCTAACTGAACTGCTTTTCTGTATATAATTAGTGAGGTCGTTTCCTAGATATTTCCTAACTGATATTGCCCAATTGAAGGATCTGGATTGACGTTTCTTTGGGAAGGTTGTATAAATAGTTGTATTTATTTCGTTGTGATGAGTGGTATATAGTGGACTACGTTTCAAACTATTTTCGGTGTAATCATATAGTTGATCCAGCGCATTTTGAATTTGGTTAAGGTCGATTATGTGTATTAATTTTGTCGTTGAGGTCTGTAACTTCCCGAGTCCTTTGTTACGATTTGTGGGATGGTACAGTTCTTGACATTTATCGTACCTGTAGGGCCAGTCATATTCCATAGTAATAGTTTGTAAATGTTAAATTTTGATAAGGCTTTTATGGACAATTTTTCTTGATTCTGTTAAAAAAATGGTGTTTTTATTTTCCTTGACTACTTCCTTTCTAAATCTTGAGGAAAGCTTCGATCGTAGCCTGGTATTTACTTTTATAAATGCCACCTGTCCTGGTTGATAATTAATTACACAAGTATACACGGTTTTGGATCTGGGCAACCAAAAGTGGTTTCTATGACAATTGATGACACTGAATCCGAATCTTCATTTCGTTTTTTAAGATTGATTCTAGTTTTTAAATTAATGAAGAATTTAATTTTTTATGATTTTTGTCAAATAATATTCATTTTATTAACTTAAAAGTAACATATCGGAAATGAAGATTGGTGGAACTTTGCCTTGTGTATTGCTTAGTATCTGTTTCACGTATTAGAGTCCAACAGTAGTCGCTCATCATGCCTTCATCCCAAAATCCTTGGTATCTTCTTTCAATGTTGGCTAGATCTTGGTGTAGCCGCTCTCCTTGTTCTTCGCTCGTATCACCCAAGTTTTCGGGAAAAAAATCGAGATGGGAATGCAGAAAATGTATCTTTAGAGACATTCTAGCTCCAATCTTTCGATAATTTTGCAACATATCGCCAATAATTTCCTTAAAATTAGGGGATTTGTGATTACCAAGAAAGTGGTGAACGATATTTTGAAAAGATGCCCATGCGGCTGCTTCATCGGGCGATAAACATTTTGTAAATTTTTTATCAGCCATTAATTTTCTAATATCAGGTCCGACAAATATTCCTTCTTTGATTTTTGCATATGACAATTTAGGAAACAACTTAACTAAATACTGAAAAGCCGGTCCTTCACGGTTTAACGAAGTTCTTTATAAGGCCTAGTTTAATGTGAAGAGGTGGCAGGAAAATGTCTTATAGATTTACAAGTGGTTCAGCGGAGACGTTTTGCTGTCCAGGCTCATATTGAGTACGACTTTGCCATTCTTTTCTCACATAATGATGTTCAGTTGCGCGGCTATCCCACAAGCATAAAAAGCAACAAAATTTGGTGAATTCAGATTGCATCCCAGTTAAGATACCAATTACCTGTTGAAATAATATAAAAAATAAGTGTTTTCGATTTAATTGGAATCAATGTTTAAACCTTTAGATCGCCACATATTTTCCATTTATGATCATTGTATTTCATGAAGCACAGGATCTTCCGCATTGTTTCGTAACATTCCTTCGTTTGTACTGCATGAGCAATGGGAATAGATGGTTTTTTATTTCCATTGTGGAGAAGAGCAGCTTTTAGGATGTATTTGGAACCATCAATGAATAAACGCCATTCGTTTTGATCGTACGGTGTATTCGTTTCATTAAATAAACCATTAATATCGTTACAGAAACTTATGTTGTCTTCTATTTTGAAGAACGGTCGAAGTGTCTGATTTCTGTTTCTGTATACAGTAACTTGTGTTCGAGAGTGTAGATATTTCCATTGCTGCAACCGTGATGCTAGCAACTCTGCTTTTTGTTTGGACAAATTCAAATCACGAATCAAATCGCTTAGTTCAGCTTGCGAAATTAAATGTGTCTCCTCCTTGACAAAGTCGCTATCATTACTCGAGGGTGATGGAGCTAAAGTTTCCAGGACGTTTCCACTTATACTTGGACAAACTGGCAATGTATCCTTAGAGGTACGTGGAACTGGCTTGGATACTGATGATACATCAGGATATTCATATTTTGCTAATTTTTTTGCATTTATGCCCTTAATTTTCATCAAACAAAAATAGCAATCATCTACATGGTTTTTAGGTTCTCTCCAGAGTGCTGGCATTGAAAAGGAAAAGTACTCACGTTCTCTCAATGACCACTTATACAGCTTTGTTTTGAATGCGTTACAAATAATTTTCGGTATCCAAGACTTATGAGTGTCTGCTACTCTGAAACCAAAGTAGTACAGATACGTATCTTTGAGCGCTTTTGTTATTATTTTGCCACTTTTTTTAATCATATAACTACCACAAACGTAACAAAAACACTTTGAATCAACTTTGCAACACTGTCTCTGCATTTTTATTTGCTCTAATCACTTATTTTATTTTACTGCTACAGTTCAAATGACTTATCAAGCAGTGCCTGTAAGATTGGGGGAATTTTCCTCAATCGGTATTTAATTACTGTGCTTGTAACAGCACAATGGTGCTATCATGCGAGAACTCGGAAACTAGAATCAGTCTTAAAAAACTAAATGCATATTCGAATTCAGCATATCAAATATAGTTAAGAATCGTTCTTATCTGCTCAGATCCAAAAGTTGACCTGAATTTGTAAACTTGTGTTATCTTCTTTCGATTTCTGTTATGATTTAATAAGTCTCCGTATCTTTTTGTCCTAAGCCTGACGATGTTATCCTGCCGAGCCTTTTCATATTGATCTGGATCTGTTGTTACTTTCCTACCGTAAAATACCTTTAATGGTCGTTGCTTCGTGACTGAATGAAATGAGTAATTGTATTCGTATATTGCCCTGTCTAAAAGTTCTTTAAATTCTCGATGAGTGGATTCCTTTTTAAGACACCTCATTCTTTCTGATAATGTCGAGTGAAATCGTTCTATTTGTCTGTCAACGGTGATTTTGTATAGTAGAGCAGTATAAGTTTCTATTCCTAGTTGTTCTAAAATGAATTTAATGGACTGTGAATTGAAAGATTTTTCGTTGTCCATAACAATATGCTTAGGGACTCCGAAATAAAATACAATATCTCGCAAAGGGGTTCTAATATCTTCTGTAGCTTTTGATTCAATGATTCGAGCTTGAGCTAGTTTGGAAAATTTATCTATTGCCGTTAGTACAAGATGTCGTTCGGTTGAGTAGACGTCAAGATGCAGTACGTGACCGGAGTATTCCGGAATTGAAGTTTCTTTAAGCTCAGGATTAGGGGAGTGTCTATCGTACTTGGATTCTTTACAGATTTTACATTGTCTCACTATGTTTTCAAATTTTCTTCATTCTAGGGAAATAAACATTTTGTGAAAGTTGTTTCTTGTTTTCTAATGCATTACGGTGAGCTCTTTTATGGGTTTTCAAAATTTCTTCCTCTTGTTGTGTTTCAGTAGTCAAATCTTCGACTTTTGTTTGTGAGAAGCGTGTTTTAATGCTCCTAAAATGACTTTCGTAAAATAGTTAAATTTTTCCCATTAAGTCCGCGGTTGAATAAATACCGTTTGTTACAGAAGGATTAAGGTACTGGAGCTTTCAGCGCTGTATTGTGTAGAGGCAATTAAATGAATTTGTTCTGTTGGTATTCTGAAGAGTGTGTCAGCTACGGCGTTCTCTCTCACTGGTTTATAGAATATTTCATAATCATATTCCTCTAGATAGGCTTTCCATCTCTTGATTCTGGCATTTCCATTCCAACTGCTCAGAGAGTATGTTAGGGGTTGATGATCTGTAAAGATCTGAACCTTTTCTTCACCGTACAGGTAATTTTTAAGGGCTTTGAGTGCCCAAATAATGGCAACCATTTCTTTCTCATTAGCCGCATAATTTTCTTCAGCCTTAGAGAGTGTTCTAGAAAGGAACGATATAGGCTGGTTATCTTGCGATAGAACAGCTCCTATTGCGAAATTAGAAGCATCAGTAGTTAAATGGAATTCCTTATTGAAATCTGGGTAACGGAGAAATATGTCTTTAGATACAAGACTACTTTTTAATTTTCTGAAAGATTCTAATGCTTCTTTGTCTAGTGTAATACATGTTTTTGATGACATTCTTTTGGACACATGTCCATCTTCTCCTCTTAAAAGAAATGTAAGTGGCTTTGCTAATTTAGCGTAGTTTTGTATAAATCTCCTGTAATAGCCGGAGAGGCCTATGAAATATCTTAAATCCCACGGAGTTCTAGGGAATGGATGCTGCGACTTTGCTAAGGTTTGTTTCTATTCCTTCATCGGAAATAACAAAACCGAGAAATTCAGCTTTGTTCTACATAAACTCGCATTTATCCAGCTGACATTTCATGTTAGCATCGTGAAGAGTTTGAAGAACTGTGGCCAAGGTTTTTAGGTGGGTATCATCATCTTTGCTAAATATTATGATGTCATCTAAGTATGTCATCAATGCACGTTGAAAAGTTGAAGGAGCATTTTTGAGACCGAATGGGATATACATCTCCCGTTATTTACGGAGAAAGCGGTCTTTTCTATGTTGCTGTTTTTAACTGAATTTGGTGAAAACCACTTTTAAGATCTAATACGGGGAATATTTTATTGTTCCCTGATTGAGTAAGTACTTCGTTTATTTCAGGAATGGGATATTTATCTACAAGGGTTATTTTTTTATGGTGGAGGATGGAGTCATGTGTAGAAGTTCACGCAAGTGAGGAAAGTTCTCTGATCGCCATTCACTTGGGAGTGGCCAGAAACGATTCTTTTACATATGACTCAAACAGCTCACGACTACCGATCTTTGACCAAGTATCCTCTGGGTAGCCTAAGAAAATCCGTTCGAAGGCGAGCTAAAGTGAGAAGGCGAAACATCCCCTCCGCAGGGTTGTGCGTTGGGTTTGGGACCCGCTATGTCCATGGAATGTCCGGTCTCTTAATTGGGAGGGTGCCGCTGCCCAGCTGGTTGATGTCCTTGTGAAAATAAAGACTGACATCACCGCCGTCCAAGAAATGCGATGGACGAGACAAGGACAGAGACGAGTAGGCCCTTGTGGCATTTACTACAGTGGCCATATAAAGGAGCGCAAGTTTGGTGTGGGATTCGTGGTGGGAGAGGGACTCCGTCGCCGAGTACCATCATTCACTCCGGTGAATGAACGTCTAGCCACAATCCGTATCAAAGCGAGGTTCTTCAACATATCGTTTATTTGCGCCCACGCACTGACGGAAGAGAAGGACGATGTGACCAAAGATGTCCTCTATGAGCGCTAGGAGTGCACCTATGAGAGCTGCCTCCGCCACGATGTCAAAATTGTGCTTGGCGGCTTTAACGCCAGGGTGGGCAAAGAAGGTATTTTTGACACTACGGTCGGTAAATTCAGCCTCCACGACGAAACATCCCCAAATGGGCTGAGGCTGATCGACTTCGCCGGGACCCGATATATTAAAAAATTCATCAAGCTTCCTGGCAAGCAAGCAATCAGGGGTAATTCTCAATAATTCTACAAAAAGGGGCGGCGATTAACAGAAGGTTTCAAGCATTCTCTTGTAGAACCCCTAGAGGTGATCTAGTGACTGTTGCCCAGAGCATTCTAAAATTATGAAGGGAACACTTACCCAGCATGCTGAAGGGCAGTAAAGAATAACCAGGAGATGTCGAACCCGATTCCCTAATCGGTGACGACGAAGCAAAAGTGCCATTGCCCGACCATGAAGAAGTTCGAATAGCAATCACAACGCGGCGGCGAAAAACTGATAAGGAGCATGCATGAGCTTCTTTGTAGCTTATGGTCGGACGAAAGCATACCCAACGATTGGAATTTAAGTGTGCTCTGCCCAATCCACAAAAAGGGAGACCCCACAATCTGCGCCAAATACCGTAGGACAGGCCTCTTCAACATCACGTATGAGGTTCAATCTACCGCATTGTGAAAAAGGTTATAGCCTACCGTCAACAAACTGATTGGACCTTATCAGTGTGACTTAAGGCCTTAAAAATAAACAACTGACCACATATTCACCATGCTCAAAATCTTGGAAAAGACCCGTGAAAGGAGAATCGACACTCACCACCTCCTCGTCAATTTCAAAGCTGCTTTCGACACCACGAAGAGGAGCTGCCTTTATGCCGCGATGTTTGAATTTGGTATTTCCGCAAAACTAATACGGCTGTGTAAACTGACGTTGGGCAACACCGAAAGTTCTGTCAGGATCGGGAAGGTCATCTCCGAGCCGTATTGATATCATCGGCCTCAACACCCGCGCCATTAGTTCTGCTTCCCCCAGACTGGACAAGTTATGAAAGCAAATGGGTCTGGTGGTGAACGACGGCAAGACGAAATATCTCCTGTCATCAAATAAAGAGTCGTCACACTCTCGGCTTGGCTTTCACGCCACTGTTGACAGTCATAACTTTCATAAGTCGTAGATAATTTCGTTTATCTTGGAATCAGTATCTACACCACCAACAATGTCAGCCTGGAAATCCAACGCAGGGTAACTCTTGCCAACAGGTGCTACTTGTGACTGAGTAGGCAATTGAAAAGTAAAGTCCTCTCTCGACGAACAAAAACAAAACTGAATAAGTCACTCATTATTCCCGACCTGCTATATGGTGCAGAGGCTTTGACGATGTCAACAACAGATGAGTTTTCGACAGAAGAGTTTTGGGAAAAATTTATGGTCCTTTGCGCGTTGGCCACGGCGAATATCGCATTCGATGGAACGATGAGCTGTATGAGATTTATGACGACATTGACATAGTTCAGCGAATTAAAAGACAGCGGCTACGCTGGCTAGGTCATGTTGTCCGAATGGACGAAAACACTCCAGCTCTGAAAGTATTCAAGAGCTCAACTCCGTTGGAAGGACCAGGTGGAGGAGGACCTGGCTTCGCTTGGAATATCCAATTGGCGCCACGTTGTGAAAAGAAGAAACGACTGGCACGGTGTTGTTAACTCGGTTATAATCGCGTAAGCGGTATCTACGACAGTATAGAAGACATCGAAATTAAAATAAAATACCACTCACCAAATTTTGTCCAAATCGGTCAGTCCAGTCCCGAGATATGGAATTTCAGCAAAAAATTGGCGGTGCCACGCCCATCGTCCAATTTGTACCCTGGTCCTTGTAGAGCCTCGTCATACCATCACGGCGGCAAATTTTTGCGTCTCTGGCGCATTCAATTATTGATTTATCGCAGTTTTAGTAGTCTTGAACAAGGCCGTTATATGGGGTATGAAAGTGGTTTTCATTCTATTTCGTCCATTTTTAGATTGTAGGTAGGAGTTCTTGTAATATACATACGTGTTGAGCGAATTTGGTTGTTGTAGCTTTAGTGGTTTAGGAGATATATGTATATATGAAACTTAATAGAGAGCGGGGCCATGTTCACTTTTTTCCCACAGGTGCCTCTGGCTAGTGCGATCGTCTGTACCAAATTAAAGCTTTATATCTTAATTTAGTGCTTAGTTATGGCACTTTATAGATTTTCAGTTAAAGCGATTTGTGGGCCTGGCAGTGGTCCGATTAAGCCCATCTACGAATTCGAACTTTTTTTGTACTTAGAAACCTACATACCAAGTTTCAAGATATCTCAATTTTTACTCAAGTTACAGCTTGCACGGACGAACGGACGGACAAACAGACAGTCAACCGGATTTAAACTTTTCCCGTCACCGTTAGGTAAACAAAGCTATAATACTCTGTAGCAACTGGTTGCAAGAGTGTAAAATTATCACAATAGGCCAATTCAGAATCTGGTGCAAATGGTCTTGCATCTTTGCAATTGCAAGTTATCGAGCATATATTTGCTTTTACACTAATAAAATGTGCAGCGATGCACTTGCTACACCCTTGCAAAGAAGCAACCCTACGCATTGTATTATTTGCAACACTGGTTTGCAAATTATCAGCTGTTGTCAAAAATAAAAACAAACAAAGAAAAGAAATGGAGCAAACCGGCTTAAGCAAAAAAAGAATAAAACGTGAAAAAACCCAACAAAAGATGGAGCGTAAAAGAAATCCAGAGTATGCTGGATTTCTTGCAGGAAGCTCCAGAAGTAGAGGTAAGTGAAATTTTTGCTGGAGCACTTATTCAACAATTTATTTAACAATAATTTTAATTTTAATAGGCACCAACAGCTCAAATTTTTTATAAAAAGCTCATTGAGAGCACGAAAATAGACGCCTCGTGGGATCTAATACGGTGTGCGGCACCTGAAGGGTTCATACAAAAAAGCTAGCGATTGGCGATTGTTAACAGGAGCAGGCTTTCTTGAGTCTGATGCCGGTATGTCGAGTGTTGAAGGTAAGCGTAATGAATGCGACAAAATTTTGTCTAATGCTTATATTTCAGGCAAAGTGTTGCAGATGTGCCCACTCTTTAATCAACTTAAATACATTTTTGGAAAAAAAACCACAAGTGAATTACCTTTTGAAGTGGTTGATAGTGGCAGTACGAACGGAAGCGCGGTCATCCAAATACTGGAAATCACTTTTTCTGATGTCGATGATTTTCAAGTCGAGCGTAGGGAAATGTTTAAAATGAAAATGTAATGGGAAAAATAGAAACATGAAAAAGATCACGCTTTGAATGAAAGAAAATTGCAAGCAGAAATTGAAAAAGGCAAAGTTGAAATAGAACTCAAGAACCGTGAATTGGACTTAAAAGCCTTAGAATTGGAAAAGGATGAAAGATTCCAAAAACTTCAAATTGAAAAGGAGGAACGCTTACAAAAGTTCGAACTTGAAATAAAATATAAATATTCCTTTCAACAGTAATTTCTCTGTATTTTATTTTTCATTATTTATTTACCTTAATTTGTTTATCTCTGTACTTTATTTATCTTTGTATTTTGAAATATTTAATTCCAATTACTGTTGAGATGAATACTTATTTAATACGGTTACTGATGTTTTACTGTCTTCTATCATTCAACGCGTTTTCTCTTTCATATTTGTTTTGTACTAAATACTTAAATTAAAATAACCATTTATTTTGCATACAATAGTTTTATGTATAAATATATGTAATTAAAAAATGACAAATGAATTTAAATACATTTAAGAAAACATTATGCGTATGCTTGTCTTTTAATTTCTACAATATTGTTGGGTATATAGTCATCAGGTTCAATAGAATCTTCCGTAGTAGTTGATGGATCTGAACCATTGTCGAACGAAGTGGCACCATTATTATTTAAAATGTTGTGGAGAATACAGCAGACAAGAAACCAATCGCAGCATAATTAATGTTTTTTTTTTGTTAGAGAGGCGCATCCTTAGCTGCTTAAGGCTTCAAAATCTTTCTTTCAAAAGCCTAAAACAATGCTCTACTCTAACCCGGTATTTACTCTACCGTAAATTAAATGCAATTTGGGCGTTTCTATTCCATTGTCTTCTATAAGGGGTTATTAACGTTCCAGATAAAGGGTATGCCGAGTCCCCAGCCAACCATTGCTGTGAAGAAAAATACTGCTCATTTTGCTGAAAGAGTGAGTTATTTCGATATATACGGGCATAATGCCAGCTCCCAGGGGGACCAACCACAACATGTCGAATTACTCGTTTATAGTCACAAACTACATATTTGTGCTTTTATTGAATATATGTATGTGATTTCTGGAGAAGTATGATGTATGGTCTTCAATTGGAGATTCTGCTAATTTAATATCGGTTTCATCAATATATCCAATACAAAACGGTAACTCATCAAAGGTATCGGATATTATTTTCGATCGTTCAATCTCATCGGGCCGATATAGTATATAGTTAGATTGGTGACGCAAGAACACTCTAAAGACTCTTTTTGTTATTATCAATATAGTTTCGCCATCTCCCACTCCAAAAATTGTCGTTTATTTTTATATATGCTGCGCTATATGTATATGTATATATTGTCAGCCAATTCATCTAACATTGCATCCACTGCGTCATCATCACTTTTGATTTCTAAAAGAAAATTATTATTCACTGAAATTCTGCAAAATATTTCTTACCTTCAATGTCCATAATTTCTTCAGCAGCATCATCAATCAAAGTGTCAGTTAATTTTTCTCTAAAGCTTTTTTTCGGCATATTTTCCAATTTGTGCGAAATTTAAAAAAAAAAAAGTTTTTCTTCACCGATCTACTGTGAATTAATAGTATTTGCAAGGGTTGCACAAAAATCACAAAAAAAAGTTCACTTTTGATGGTATATATTTGCAAACTCAGATGCACACGATTCTGAATTGACCTAATATGCATGCTAGTAATAATAAGTAAATACATTTCTTATAACTAATGTAACAATTTAAAAAGATAAAAAATACAGAAAACCTAAAAAATTCATATAAAAATATCACATCTTTAAGAGATATGTGTTCAATACATATACATATATACTTAATTGCTATAACTTAAAAAAAAATATTTATACAATACATAATATACATATATTCAGTACATTGCCAAAGTTTGCAAGAACCCAGTTTTAAATAACAAAAACCAAAAAAAAAGATGAAACAAGAAGCCGAAGAAAAATTAGATCTTAAAATTATCTTGACAATATTGTTTCTATGCATTAACTTTGAAGACAATTTTTTCTCAAAAATCCTACATATGCGAAACATAAAATTTTTTTGTCTTAAAATGAGGTGTACTCAGGTTTCTATTGAAAAATTTAAGGGCGAAAAATATCTTCTTCTTCTTAATTGGCGTAGACACCGCTTACGCGATTATAGTCGAGTTAAAAACAGCGCGCCAGTCGTTTCTTGTTTTCGCTATGTGGCGCCAATTGGATATTCCAAGCGTAGCCAGGTCCTTCTCCGCCTGGTCCTTCCAACGGAGTGGAGGTCTTCCTCTTCCTCTGCTTCCCCCGGCGGGTACTGCGTCGAATACTTTCAGTGCTGGAGTGTTTCCGTCCATTCGGACAACATGACCTAGCCAGCGTAGGCGCAGTCTTTTAATTCGCTGGACTATGTCAATGTCGTCATATATCTCGTACAGCTCATCGAATGCGATATTCGCCGTGGCCAACGCGCAAAGGACCATAAATCTTTCGCAGAATTTTTCTCTCGAAAACTCGCAACGTCGACTCATCAGTTGTTGACATCGTCCAAGCCTCTGCACCATATAGCAGGACGGTAATAATGAGTGACTTATAGAGTTTGGTTTTTGTTTGTCGAGAGAGGACTTTGCTTCTCAATTGCCTACTCAGTCCGAAGTAGCACCTGTTGGCAAGAGTTATCCTGCGTTGGATTTCTAGGCTGACATTGTTGGTGGTGTTTACGCTAGTTCCAAGAAAGACGAAATTATCTACGACTTCAGTGTTATGACTGTCAACAGTGAAGTGAGTGCCAAGTCGCGAGTGCGACGACTGCTTGTTTGATGACAGGAGATATTTCGTCTTGCCCTCGTTCACTGCCAGACCCATTTGTTTTGCTTCCTTGTCCAGTGTGAAGAAAGCAGAACTAACGGCGCGGGTGTTAAGGCCGATGATATTGATATCATTATCATCAATTGCAATCAATCCATAAGAAAAATTGTTACTATTTCCTTTAAGTAATAGTACAAAAATCCCTGAGGCGGCGTAATCAAATTACACCTGTCAATTTGCCTTTACTGCGAAAGAAGGTATTCAACTTAAATCTCATGTCCTAAGTAGGGTAAGGGCTGAGAGCAAGTGTGTTCCCCAACATCATCTACTTCAAAGCTGCTGTCTAATACTAGCCTATTGAACGAATGTTCAGGTCGTGGAAGTCCTTGGAACTCTTGCCCCGATAAGTCCTGCATTAAACGGTTATTATTTATTTTTTAAACACAACGGATGCTTATACGTAGGTTGCTATATATATTTCTGGCCTAATAATGTAAATAGGCATATTTATCAACGAAAATGTTTTTTTTTTGTGTCGATTGCTGTTTTGTTTCGGGCTCATAGGCATAGATCCATGATTCATGGTTTGAAGCACCGCGATCGTATTTTTTCAGCATTTCTTTACACCAATCCACACGAGCCTTTTTTTAGCGATTGTCAAATTGTGCGGGATCCAACGAGAACAAACCTTTTTTACGGCCAGGTGTTCATGCAATATCGAATGTATGCTGGTGGGAGAAATGCATAGGCATGCCTCTATCTGTAGGTATGTTACATGACGGTCTTGCATTATCAGTTCACGTACGGCATCGATGTTTTCTGGCACAACGGCTGTTTTTGGACGACCTTCACGGAATTCGTCTTTGAGCGAGGCCACGATTGAATTCGTTGTACCAGTTTTTCACAGTGCTATAGGATGGTGCTTCATAGCCATACAAAGATTTTAGTTCATCGATGCACTCTTGTCGTGATAATCCACGTCGAAAGTTGTGAAAAATGATCGCACGAAAATGTTCACGAGTTAATTCCATTTCTTGGCCGAGATGAATTTTTTAATTCCCTGTAAATAAAACAATTCACGATTAAATGACAAAACGTTCTGAGTGATGTTATGCTAAAAAATGTCGAACTTTCCAATGGAAATGTCAGATTGCACCTGGCAACACTTAGTGTTGCCCTAGGCCAGAATATATATAGCAGCCCTCGTAGCGTTAAATTATTATTACTATCGAGCGACTCTGATTTATTAGCAGTATTTTGATAAGAAAACTGTTCCATACTGATTTCAATAATTGAATTTGGACTAAAACCATTTGTATAATTACATTAACATTATAATTACGGGAACAGCATCAAGCCATAGCTTTTTTCCCCACTTTATTTTTAAGGAAATTTACCCATAACAGGCAAACAGATGTTTTATTTTGGTTCGTCCCACACCCAAACGACTCAGCCAAATTAAATCTTATATATAAAAATTAAATGCTTTTTTTGTATGCCTGCGCATACGCCCGAATCACAGCACGGAATGACGTGAAAATTTACACGGTCCTGGAGATGGTCCTAACGGCGTCCTTTTTTGCAAAATCACCCTCGATTTCGCAATTTATGTATATATTTATAACTCAAGAGCGGCTGAACCGATTTGGCTGAAACTTGGTGATGAGGTAGCTGGGAACCTCGGGACGGGCATAGGCTACTTTTTATCATTTTATGTTAAAAGTCAAAACAATTCATATATTAAAAAATATGTTTCAAAACAAGTATGTGTTCAATATTCATGTAAGAATCATTTGAACATTTCTTCTTCAAAAATACTAAATAAAATCACACAGCTACTGACGGGGTACAGTTGTTTTTGTTTACATACACATATATATGAATTATAGTGATAGTTGTAACTGAATAAGGAAAGGTTGAATCATCATTTGAGATGAGTGCATAATACATAGCTGACAAATAATCGCGAAACATTGCAGAGAACAATGCACAATTTTAAAGTAACGATCAAGTCTGTGTTTTCTTACGTACACTATCTGGGTTTTAGCAGTCGATTTTGCAATTACATTCGATGAATGTTCGACAAAACATTAGCATATGATTAGATATAGGGCGTGAGGGGGCCCTCTTCTGCTCTACTCCTGCACTGTTATTTACTATAACAAGAAGCGTATATACATACATACATATATACATATGTGTAACGATATGCGATGCAGATGCAGAGAATGTGGAGATGTTGTTACATCATACACATTTATGTATGTACTCTTCTTTAAGTGATATATGAAGTCAATTAAAAATGTAGATTGCCAATTTAACTATTCGATTATATTGTTATCACGATACATAATATCTTTGACAACAAAGAGTGGAGTTCCGCGTTTGGACTAGTATCTAATAAAAATGCAAATAAAGATACTACACCTTAAACTAAAATCATATATGTATATAATTTTTTTTTTTAATTTAAATTGCGCTGTTTTATTAGGATGCGCCAGTTTTACCGGGTAGAGGGGGTGGATGCTTAACTCATTTAAACAAGGGTCTTGAAGCTTGCATTGGAGCACAACGCAAAAACACTTATGGGGATATTTACACGATGATACGAAAAGGAAGTTATTCCTAAGATAGGGACTAGTGATAGCACAGAAGGTAAATAAAGCAGCAGGAGAACCGTCGTGTGAGAATTCTTATTGCCCACTATGAATGATTGATACAATGGGTAAAATCCTCGATAGGATAATCTGTGTCCGAAAAGAAAGTCACCTTGAAGGGGAGGCCTGCAGCGTATTCAACAACAAATACGGCTTCCGCAGGAAACGCTCTACCCTTGACGCAATTAAGAAGCTCAGTTTCAGAGAGTACATGCATAGGTACGGTCATAACAATGGAGTTACTTAGTTCTAGTATGATAGCAGGACCAAAAATGCAGAGCATATACTTTTCTACTGTTTGAGACTTATGTACAACAGAGCGGAAGGATCTGGAGATGGAAGTGGCAGGCCGAATAACACCAGATAATAATTGCAAATAAGCTAATGGGCCCTGCGATGTAATGCTTAGCGGCGCAAGGCCTTTCCACAAAGCTACAAATAGTAAAAGCTTTATGGTGTTATGAGTTACATTTTGTGTTTCACGCTATTTAAATACACTACAATAAAGATTTTTAGACTCAAACATAATTTTTTTAATTGCAAAATATATAAACTATATCAGAAAGCACAACAGCAATTTTTTAAACGAAAAATTAATAATACAATCCAAATTTAAGGTAACGGAGTTCTCACTGGGTGCCCTTTGTTTCGTGCTCACTCACATAGTCACAGTTCCTGTCATGACGAACACTGCCATAAACGAAAGGTTTTTACATCATTCATGATCCGCAAGGTTAACTTACCACAGTGCCTCAGCCAGTCTGTTCGGCATTCGAAAATTTAATTATACGATTATACAGTTTTTTATTATAATTATTTTTTTCAATTATACGGTTTATACGAAAAATTTAACTTGTATTCAACTTCTTTCACAAAAAGATCGAACAAAATGCGATGGCTATCAAATGCTTCGGGAAAACGTTTCTCTTCATTAGTGGCTCTGACGAAATTCTTACCGTTGTCGCTACGAATTCTCACAGGTATACCGCGACGGTTGATAAAACCTAAAATTACAAGAATACATGCGTCTATTGAAAGCTCGGCAGCAACTCCTAGGTGAATCGCTCGCGTAGTTCTTCTTTACTTTCGTAGACACCGCTTACGCGATTATAGCCGATTTAACAACAGCGCACCAATCGTGGCGCCAATTGGATATTCCAGACGTAGCCAGGTCCTTCTCCACCTCCTCCTTCCAAAGGAGTGGAGGTATTCCTCTTCTTCTGCGTCCCCCGGCGGGTACTGCGCCGAATACTTTCAGAGCTGGAGTGTTTTCGTCCATTCGGATAACATGACCTAGCCAGCGTAGCTGTTGTCTTTTAATTCGCTGAACTACATATGTCAATGCCGTCGTATATCTCATACAGCTCATCGTTCCATCGAATGCGATACTCGCCATGGCCAAAGCGCAAAGGACCATAAATCTTTCGCAGAAATTCGTAGATGTTGTCATCGTCCAAGCCTCTGCACCATAGAGCTGGACGGAAATAATGAGTGACTTATAGAGTTTGGTTTTTGTTCGTCGAGAGAGGACTTTACTTCTCAATTGCCTACTCAGTCCATAGTATCACCTGTTGGCAAGAGTTATGCTGCGTTGGATTTCCAGGCTGACATTGTTGATGGTGTTTGTACTGGTTCCTTAATAGACGAAATTATCAACAACTTCAAAGTTATGACTGTCAACAGTGACGTGAGAGCCAAGTCGCGAGTGCGACGACTGTTTATTTGATGGCAGGAGATATTTCGTCTTGCTTTTGTTCACTGCCAGATCCATTTGCGTTGCTTCCGTGTCCAGTCTGGAGAAAGCAGAACTAACGGCGCGGGTGTTGAGGCCGATGATATCAATATCTTTCGTCAATATCTTACGTCAGTTTACACAGCCGTATTAGTTTTGCCGGTATACCGAATTCGGACTTTGCGGCATAAACGCAGCTCCTTTTCGTGCTGTCGAAAACAGCTTTGAAATCGACGAAAAGGTGGCGTGTGTCGATTCTCTTTTCACGGGTCTTTTCCAAGATTTGGCGTATGGTGAATATCTGGTCGGTTGTTGATTTTCCAGGTCTAAAGCCCACATTGATAAGGTCCAATCAGTTTGTTGACGGTGGGCTTTAATCTTTCACACAATACGCTTGTTCGAGCTTTATACGCGATATTGAGGAGGCTTATCCCACGGTAGTTGGCGCAGATTGTGGGTTCTCCCTTTTTGTGGATTGGGCAGAGCACACTCAAATACCAATCGTTGGGCATGCTTTCGTCCGGCCATATTTTACAAAGAAGCTGATGCATTCTCCTTATGAGTTCTTCGCCGCCGTGTTTGAACATACCAAAGTTTATAGAATCGGTCAGTCCCGAGAAAAGGGATTTCACAATAAACTAGGCGGTACAAGCCCATTGTCCAATTTTTACGCGCGCCCCTATAAAGCCTTATCATACCATCCTGGCGGCAAATTTTTGGGTCTCTGGCGCATTTAGTTCTTCATTTATCGTTCTTTTAACAGTTTAGAACAGTACCGTTAAATGGGAAGTGAATTTCCATTTTCGTAAAGTGGAGTTCTTATAATATTCACATTGAGCGAACTTTGTTGTTATAGCTTAAGTGATTTAGGAGATACATACATTAAACCTATTGGAGGGCGGGGTCACGCTCACTTTTTCGAAACTTTTTTCCCACAGGTGCCTCTAGCTACTGCGATCCCCTGTGCTAAATATGAGTTTTATATCTTAAGTTAGTACTTTGTTATGGCACTTTATAGGTTTTCGGTTAATGGCGATCTTTGAACTCGAACTTTTTTCTACGAAGAAACCTGCATACCAAGTTTCGCGAAGATGTCTCAATTTTTACTCAAGTTACAACTTGCACGGGCGGGCGGACGGACAGACAGACAGTCAACCGGATTTCAACTTTTCTCGTCATATAACGCTATATCTACCTCGATTAGTTTTAGGTGATATGTACAACCATTAAGTGAATACAACTACAATACCCTGTAGCAACTGGTTGCAAGTGTATAAAAAGTACGTGTCACGTTGTTTGTCCGCGATGGACTCCTGAACTACTGAACCGATTTTAGTAAAATTTAGCACACTGTATCCAGTTCGAACCAACTTAGAAAATAGGATAGTAAAAACAATTCATAAATAAAAAATACAGTGAAAGCTCTATTAAATAGATGCTCTGCTAAGCGGACAACTCTATTAACTGGACAGAAAGGCTGGTAACCAGACGTTGAGAAATCAGCCTTAAATTCGTTATTTTTTCCAAATAAATTTATTTGTGTAAACATATTCAAAATTAAACCTCAAGTACAATTCCTTGAATTCTTATACTGACAAAAACGTTTTCTGTATTGAATAGTTTATTTATATAATAGTATAAAATGTATACCAAAGCAACGCGAGTTACATTCCTAGACTCTAAACATATAGTAATAGTATATATGTATGTATATGGTAAACACTTAATATCGTACTAATATATAATTGGGTTCCACATTAGGCTTACTTGTGGAATAAGAGAGAGAGAGAGAGAGAGATTATTTCAACTATGCTAACTCAACTAAAATCATAAATATATATATAGTATATGGTATATAGCTAATACTCGTATCGAACGATAAAACAGTTAATGCTAATACTAGAAGCGAACTAACAATTAGTACAGGTTTGCATTAGAATAATTAGTAAGTAGACTAATAAGAAATGTAAAGAAAGGCAGTCTTAAGATTCACCTGAATAAAGAAGGACGTCAAAGCTTAAGCTTTTAATTCAGACCATTTCATTTCTTGCGCGCTGCGGCAGATGTTGATCCTGCTGTTGACACCATTGATTCCACCGGTCGGTTGAAATATGCTTCAATAGCAATTTTAGTCGAAAAATTTCGCGTCACTTGACGATTTATGGCTCTGGCTTCAATAATGGGCATACACAATGCTTCAGCCAAACTGCGCAGGATCTGCTTACGCTTGTTGTTTGTTCTCCAAGGCAACATAGGGTTATTCAAATCGTAGACAATGTAGGCTGCAAGAGCTGTAATGTCCAACATGTTGAAGAACATCGCTAGTGGGTATCGTTTTGTTTGTCTTTGTGCTGGATATTCCGCAAACATTTTGTCCATTCGATCAACACCACCTTTGGGACGATTATAATATTCAATTATTTCAGTTTTCCCACTGTCAGCTATTTCAGCATCATTATGCATGGTCGAAAGCAAAATTACTGCTTTATTTTTTTTGGGAACATAAGAGCACATTATTTTTGAAGACAAATGTCGTTGAACCAATTGTCTTGTTTTTGTTCTGCTTCATTTCTTGAGGAATATATGATTTGTTTTTGCGCAAAGTTCCAACGATCGTCAGTTTTCAGGTGAGAAGCTGTTCTGCAACTGGCAAGGTCGTAAACAAATTGTCCATTGTAATGTTTCGGCCACTTCCTTGGTATTTGACAGACAAATCCTTCACCACTCGTTCGCCTTGGTTCGTTTCCCTACCAGTTTCTGCTTGGCCAGTATATATTTGTCCATGCAGTGGATATGCATTTGTGGCATCGCAAATCCACCAAACCTTGACACCATATTTAGCAGGTTTTGACGGTATGTACTGCGTAAACCGTGTGCATCCACGGTAAGGAAATAATTGTTCATCAATCGTCAAGCATGAGCTGGGCTTGTAATGTGCAGCAAGATTATTGTTCATCATCGTCCACAACTCACTGATCGGTGCTGCTTTATCAGTTAGTAAGCGTGTTGCACGAGTGTTTTTATCGTCAAATCTTAGGAACCGCAATATCGAACAGAAACGGTTGACTCCCATTGTGGCGCGATATAAAGGATAGTTTTTGACGCTCCATAAATCTCGAACATGTTCTCCATTGCTATGGTTCGCACCAGTCATAATAAGTATGCCAAAAAATGCATACAGCTCTGTTATTGACACAGGCGTCCATGACTCAGGAGTTGTGTTTGGATGCGCATTGTTGTAAGCATTATAAGTTTCTTTTGATAACTTATTTGTGTGGCGCATAATTATATCAGCCATTTCAACGTTCATGAAACATTTGAATGTTTGCTCTATTGACAACATTTCAGGGCATCTAGCTGGTCCAGAACGTTCTCTTATAATATTTTGTCTAAGTATCTGACGACTTACATTTGGTTCTTTCATCCACTCAGTACTATCACGTGCAACGAATTTTTCGGCACTAGCAGGTAATTCATTATTTTCTTCTACTTCTTCATCGTTTTCTTCATCATCCTCACAGTCCGCATAATCAGTAATACTTCTGCGGCACTTTGCGAAACTTCAGCATCGTCATCAGCAATTTCAATGTCATTGATTTTAATTTCTTCTTCATCTTCTGAGTCAAAGTCATAGGAAGCGTCATCGTCACAAATTTCATCAAATAAAGATTGTATATATGATTCTCGCTGTTCCTCAGTTAGCCTGCATAATAAAAAAAAATTAGTATATGTTTACATTGCTGCTTATTTTACATTTTTTACCTTCAATATGCTGCATTTGATAAACATTCGTTTCTTCTTGAAGTCATTTCGTATCCAGTTATTTATAGTTTCAGTTATATTTATTTTCACTTATATTTTCACTTCTTACACTTTTGAGCACCAAAACAATAATGAAAATATCAACAGGCAGCATTTATAACAACACCTCGTGTGAAAACAACCCTTGCAGCTGCATATAAAATACAAAAACCAGTTATACCAGTGTATTTGCTACCTACGTACCCATACCTTGCGCGACCTTTTTGCACATATCTTTTGAACCAGGTAGATTATTATTAAAAACCAAAATGTGTATTCGTTGTTTCTCTACAAGTATATTATTATAAATTATATTATTTTGTTTTGCATTTATCAGGACAACAACAGAAACAAAAATCCACTGTTGTATGTCCTGACTTTGTTTGCCCATATCGCTGGAACCAGTAGGAATATTCGAATGAAACAAAAGTCAAAATACTTGTTTTGTATTAAAATATGAATTAAAAAAAAATATCATAGAAATCGGTTGAATAAGCATTAAAAAACCGCAAGATAAGGTCCCAGGTGTGTGTTTACGTGGTATTTTCTGGGTGTGTGTTCTCGGGATACATATGTACATACATATGTTTAAACGCTCTAAAAGCCTTTTAGAATTTGTTTGCATTTTCCATTAAATGCTTCGTTTTTGAATCAACAAATTTAGAGGCATGTATGGTAAAAGATTTACCCGAGAAGCAGAAAGAGAGGTGTACCACGTGAAAATAAAAAGACATAATATTTTACACTACTACTAATATAAAAGTAGATATGCTTTTATGATAATTCATATCCTATATTTTGCATAAATAGTACCCAGAAGTCGTTTTATGTAGATCGGATTTTTCCGAATTTCGCAACTCCCTGCCACTTTCCTCGGATTGTGCGGATTTACACTACGGCAGTGTTGGCAGCACTGGGCGTCGGGCGGGTATGTTCGACGTGATATATTTTAGTTAGCATGAATGCCAGAATAAAATAGAATTGACGATTAACTGTTGGAACCAACAAAAATGCGAAATTCGTATATGGCAGAATGTTTTGGTAACAATCTACTGCTTGCGGTTTGTGCAGCAGACTCATTTGTATTGCTTAATCGAAAGCTATAAGTAAAAAGTTGTAAGTTCGCGTTAAGTTGTTTGAATAAGAAAAAAGATAATTGTATATTTAACAATCCAGTGGTCGAATTCAAGGGTAAGTTACAAAATTTACGATTTATCGATAAATCCGTTACAATTTGTGTCAGAAGTGGGATTGTCAAATAAATGCCCAAGGAAATATTTAGAAAATTTTATTTTAGAAAATGCCAAAGTTTAACGGTCTGAAATTTCTACAGGGATACACTGAAAATACCGAAGTTCAAAATGCCGACACATCAAAATACCGACAAATCAAAACACCGACAAATCAAAACACTGACAAGCCAAAATGCCGACATGTGAGAAATTTTTTATCTTTTCCGCCCTTATTTCTTTCGAAGCACAGAAAGAGAATTCTACCGACTAAGGGTTATGATCCTGAGCGTGTTCGTGGATGTACGGATATGCGAGGTGAATTCACAAATAGCAGAGGTGTCCTTACGGATTTCCGAAGAACAAGATAAAATTAAAGCTGAAATGGATAAGTTGAAAAAGCTACAATTATATCGGCCAACTATGTCAATAGCCGCTGCCTAGGTAGGCACAGTTCCGTTTCATGTTTTTTAAGCTTCAAATCGGAAAGACGGCATCTAAAAATAATTAGAACGCTGAAGATAAAGTATCAGCGTTGTTCGTTGCATTAAAAGAATTTGCAGCAGATTTATTACAAACAATTCCAACTGCGAGTTGAATGGTTATGAAACGTTTATGAGTGCTTTAGAAAGGCAGTATAGAATTGAACACATTTGAAAAGTCGTCGTCAGAAAGTCAATGAGTCTCTGCAGGAGTTCTCAATAGAGAGTGATAGTGAGGTTAGCTCACCAAGCTTATGCGCATAAGAAAGTACTAGGAGTTCATCGAGGACACACAAATTCAGACCTACGTTAATTGAATTATTGCTTTCATAAACTGTTTCCTATGCTCTGATACAGGAAAGTGTTCAGCAATTAGAAATAGAAGATAACACCTACATAAGTGAGCCAATTACTTGAAAAAGTTAAAGAACAGTTTCAAAAAGTACCGGAAAGATCTACAGAATCGCGTAGTAAAAATCACCATCATCACCATTATCACCAATGCTTCAATTGCGGAAAAAGTAGTCATATAGTATGCAACTTTAACCAGCCCAATAATTCAGTTGTATGTAAACGCAAAGCTGAGGAAGATCGAGCAAATGTCAAATTCAACCAATCGTTAAAATACCGTTTTTTCTCCATTTCACAAATAACCAGGAATACGAGTATCGTTATCGCTAGTAGATGTGTAGGCGGCAAAAATTGTATACTAACTCTGAATATGGGCGCGTCACATTCCATCATAATATATAATAAAGAAGGAAGACCATTAGCTGGGGTAAAGTTGCGTACTGAAACTAAAGAAAAAGTAACGTGCGAGATCTTATTTGGAAAGGCAACCATGGTACAATATGTCATAGCGTCGATGAAGTTATAATTAGAGTAGACTTTCTTGCAAAGAATAAACATTTTCATGGACAACAGTGTTATGGAATTTGTGGGTTGTTGGGACCACAATAGGAGCTACACCAAACTTACTAAAATCCTAACTATGACTGGGCAAAATAAATGTGTTCAAGTAAGAGTACTTAATGGTACTTGTTGAACTTGTAAAAAAACAAGATGGCAGCGTAAGGTTCTGTGAGAACTGTAAAAGTTGAATTAACGTTTCTGCCAGCTTTGAGAGAGTCCAAGACCACGTTTTAAACTGATTTCACTTAAAGACCTGTTTAGTGTACCTCGGCGATATCATCGTTTTGGGTAAAAGCTTCGATCTACATCATAGGAACTTGGAAGATGTTTTTTAGCGGATAGCTTGTGTTGGACTAAAGCTGAACCTGAGGAAATGTTCCTTTTTCAAAAAAGAAGTAAGCTACTTAGGACACATAATTACAACGGCACAGAAGGACGAAAGACAGAGGAAGTAAGGCCACTCTTAACATTTTATATTAATTACGGAGCTATTTTGAACTATGTACTTATTGTTGATGATTGGTTTCAAATTTTGGAGGCCTAGCTTGTAGCTTACGTGAACTCACTAAAAAGAACAGAGTTTTTGACTATAATAAGGAACTGGAGTGGCTTTCCAAACTCTTAAAATTCGGTTTAGTACCGATGTCAGCAAATCCGTACCCCGGGTCAGCGTATATTTTGGATACAGATACTAGTTGGTATGGAGTAGGAGGCGTTTTTTCACAAATCATTGACAGGCATGAGAATTTGGTGGCGTATTATAGTCAGACAATAAGCACGCCAGAAAGGAATTATCATGAAACTCGGAGGGAGTTACTAGTATTGGGAAAGTATACTTTCTTAAGTACTAAATGGCCAGCGTTTACAAGTCAGGACAGATTATGCAGCATTAAAGTGGCTTCGAAAATTCAGGAACCCAGAAGGACTGTTGGCACATTGGATTGGGATCCAATGTTGCAACATCGCAAAGGTAGTAGTTATGGAAATGCGGATGCGATGTCTCGTCGTTCCTTTAGTTTGGAATGCAGACATTGCTTAACAGCTTAGGTCAAAAATGTCATTATAAATATCCGATCAGATAACATTAGACTGGATTCCGGAGGAACTACAAAAATGTCAACAAAACGATCCAGAAGTTGAATTCGTTAATGCGTAGAGTAGAGATGAAAAAACGTCCAGTTTCAGTCTTAATGTATTACAAAATTCAAATCTCGATCATTCGCTATGGAAGAAACAGCTGCGAAAAGCCCAGTCGGACAGGCATATTGAGCACAATGAAAAAGTTTAAAGGAGCTGCTTGCTTTCTTGCATCACGAGTGGGCAAAGCTCCCGAGAGCTAATGAAAAGTACGGACGTAAGATTTCTCGAAATTTTCAACGAGCTACACAACGATCCAAGTGGAGAATGCATGGAATCACTAAAACCTTGGAGGAATTAAAACAACGATGTTATTTGGTTGGTTGTCGTCAATCAGTTAAGGTGCAGAGTGCATTGCAACTAAAGAACCAAGATCCAGCGTTTCCTACCACTGAATTAGGAAATAGTTATGTTTTGAATATTAGTCATCATTAGTCGTAGACTATTTCAGCAAATGGCTCGAGGTATACGCAATTCCTAACCAAAAGGCAGCAACATTAGCGGATATTTTCATCAACAATTGGATATCGAGATATGGTATTTAAAGCAGATTTTTTTAAGTTTAAAAGAACGAGATTTTCTATTTCTTTTAATTTACATAACTCTCTCGAAAACCATAAATTAGAACTCATTCTTTGAGTAAAAACAAATTTCGGAAATGAATGAAAAATTTAAAATAAATTTAAAATAGTTTCATTAAAATGGGAGACACTAAATTCAATATTGCCACTGTAATCTGGCTTAGTTACTTTAAAAAGTTTGCAATTAATCTTCTTAAAATTAGTTTTCGCAAAGTTGAACCGAGAACAAAATTCTTATGTATTATTATAACTAAGTCGATATTAATTTCCAAAGCAGGATGATACGAGTCCACTGACAGAACCAAAGGATCACATCGAACGACAGAGAGTATTGAATCGTTATCAACGTAAACCAGATCTAAGAACTTACCAAACTTGTTTGAAATTAAATTAATTTGGTTAAGACCCAATTGCGAAATTTCTTCTAAGAACTCGTTGAAACATAAGCGAGTACTAATAGGAATGATGTAATCATCAAAGGATTTCCATGACATACGCTGTAAATTGAAATCTCCCAAAAGAGTCACGGAATCAGTATTATTAGCCATGGAGAAAACATTATTTATTAAAGAAGCATGCAGCATATATACAGATAAGTCCGATTGAGGTGGTATATAAAATAAAGTTAAGTAGATATGGCCAATATTAGCACAAATTCGTATGCATTTAAATTTTATGAAGCCTGCATGCGGAACTTCGACTTCTTCAGATGGAATTGAAGAATGAACAGCAAACACGACACCACCTCCTATTCTGCACAGCCGGTCATATCTAAAGATTTCAAACTCGCTATTGAATATCTCATAATCAAAAATGTGGGGCTTTAGCCAAGTTTCTGTGAAAGCAATGATTTTAAAGTTACAATGAATGCTATTCAAATACAAATCAGCAAGTTTTGTATTAAGCCGTCTAAGATTTTGATAATAAATAATCAGCGAATTATTGTTAATTAGTTTTTTGTATCCACGGGATTTCTTGGCATTTTAGTAATAACTAAATGGGGCTTGTAACGTTTGTGCTCGAATTCACGCACAAAGACCCCAGATGGCCAGAATGAGTTGTAAAGCATCAATCGAAAATTGTCAGGGTATACGTCGATCTGAAACGAGGAAATATCCCTGTTGTATTTGTATAGCGTTTTTAATTTCGACGAGATTTAACCTTTTATATCCTCGACTGTGGTATCCGCAGCAAGTCTCGAGATAAAAATTGCCTTTTTTCGCGGTATTACAACTAAGTTTTTATTAGCTGTCTGGAGGTATTTGGAGGCGGATCTTGAGAAGTTTTCCGCTTACCGTATTCAGTAACAGTTTTCTTTGTGTCCTGAGCAGACAGAACCTTCTCTCCTTGAGGACAAGGGGATGCAAGATTTATGAGGTCAATAGTGGGTGGGGGCATTCTTTTTAAGGAAGCTACAGTGGCATCTTCATCAGACGGACGTTTTCGTTTATGTTTTGGATTCTCTTCCTGAATATTTAGGCATTGAAATGATTGAAACAGTGTTTCATAACGCCTAAATTTTTCAGAAAGGATTTCAAGCTCACGGCCAATCTCCTTGAAACCATTGCGCGCCTGCATAAAAACTTTAAACAATTCAATTTCAGTTGGTCTCATTTCAAGCAAGACCAGCGCAATCTCTTATTGTCAAGAATAGAATCCAATATCCTACCTGTCAGTCCAGCACATTTAAGATGGGCCCATCACAATGCCAACAAGACACAAAGCGTTCCGACTAGCCTTTCACAGAGCAGTTCGGAAAGTTATAAGTCAAAATGAACAAAACCAGTATTAAACCAAAATATATAAAAAAAAATGTTAAATAATAAAAGTAAAAAGCGCAATGACAAAAATATTTATAACAAATGAATGCAATAAAATAGTTGGTTATCAAAGATAACAACCAATGTAGCGAGCAGTTTGAGATGCACTGTAACACACGAAAATTATGAAACTCGCAAACAGCTGTGAATAAAGATGGAAAACAAATAAAAACAAGAAATAAATTTAAGTAAGCAATATAAATTAACACTAGCATATGCACTATTTAAAAATGTAGCAAAAAAAAAGTTGAAAAAGACTCGTTCGAGTTCTAGTTGATATTAGTAAGAGGTTGTAAGCTAAGATAATGAATAATAAGTGTATAGCTATTAAATTGGGACTTTTATTAACAATCCAATGATCGCACTCAAGGGTGAGTTAAAAAGTAAACAATTTATCGACAAACTTGTTGCAAATTACTAGTTTGACGTTTGAAAAGGAAACTCTACCGGTTTTGGGTGTCACGAAAACCAGTTTTATCAGTTTGCTATCAGAAACAAAACGAGAAGAAAGTCGCTGACAGATTTAAAATACAAGTTAATAAATAAATTGTTCCAATGAAATTTATTTTTTGAACATATTCAAAATTAAACCTCGAGTACCCTTGGACTCTTTTACCGATAAAAACGTGTTCCCTTTTATTCGTATATAAATTTTTTACTGTATTGAATAATTTATTATATGAATACCACAGCACTAGTGTTACAAATCTGTAAAGTGAGCATGAAATGCGAAATTTAGCTTACATTTTATGTGTTACGAATATACAAATTAAATTCTTCTTCCAAGTTGTTATAAAAAAAATTTATTTTATAGCTTTTTGGCTATTTTTAAATTGTATTTATTCCACGGAATAACTTACATATCTTGTAGTGACTTATGGAGTAAAGTTACAGAGCTGGAGTATTTTCATCCATTCGGGTGACACGATCTAGCCAGCGTATCCGCTGTCTTTTAATTCGCTGAACTACATCAATGTCGTCGTATATCTCATACAACTCATCGTTCCATCGAAAGCGGCATTCGCGTTGCCAATCCGCAAAGGACCATAAATCTTCCGCAGAACCTTTCTCTCGAAAACTCGTAACGTCAACTCATCAGATGTTGTCATCTGATCTCTGCACCATATAACAGGACGGAAAAAATGAGTGACTTATAGAGTTTGATTTTTATTCGTCGAGAGAAGATTTTACTTCTCAATTGCCACTCACTCCGAAGTAGCACCCGTTGGCAAGAGTTATTCTGCCTTTGATTTCGTTGCTGACATTGTTGTGGCTGGTTCCAAGATATACAAAATTATCTATAAATTCGAAGCTATGAATGTCAACAGTGACGTGGGAGCCTAATCGCGAGTGCGACAACTGTTTGTTTGATGACAGGAGATATATGAGAGAGATATGCAGAACTAACTATGCACTCTTATAGAAGATGGTACCTTATCTTTTCAGTTCTGCAGCTCGAATTATTATCTCCAAAAGTAGATTGATAAAATCTTCCTGGTCCTGACGGCTCAATGTGAGTTTACACAACCTTATTAGTTTTGCGCATTGGCCACAGCGAATACCGCATTCGATGGAATGATGAGCTGTATGAGATGACATGGACATAGTTCAGCGAATTAAAATGCAGCGGCTACGCTGCAATTTTTCGCTACAATACAACACAACGGTTCATAATTTAACGCAGCAGTAATTTACCAGTTGTATACACAGCAAACACTATCAGGTGCAGTTCATTGCAATAGCGGCAGTAAGGCCAAAAGTTCTAGTTTGGATATTGCATAAACACAGTTTAGAAAAAAACTAATTAGTGAGGACTTACTGGAAGACTAAGAAGAGCGAAACCAATCACAGTAGCAGAGGATAATTGGCCAAGTTATTCTGTAATTTTCAAATATAAGTACTCAAAAAAAAATATTTTAAATATACCACATAGCGCTAAATTTGTAATTTTCTTAGAGTAATCAAACTTTAATATGTGCCTCACAGCATAATTGTTCCAAATCCTGGTTTAGTTCGCAGGCTTCAATTCTTATTAACAGAACTAGAAAAAAATATTGACGACTGCGAAATAAATGAAAAATGCTCTCTAGACAGCATATAGAGACTAATAGAAAAAACTCGTGGTACTATGCTAGCACGAAAATGAAGAGTTAACAAGTAAATTCTATGATATAAGAAATATATTTTATAAACTCAAATTAAAATCTATTAGCAAAAATATGTTGCCAATTTTACTTTGCCTCCAGTTGACATTCCCATTTTTTCAGGAGATTACGCTCAGTGGCAAACTTTTAAAGTATTGTTTGAGCAACTTGTAGTCTTTCAAAATGTTTCAGACACGTATAAAATATGAATTACTTTAAATTCACTACAGTCGTTTCTGAAGCATAAAGGGAATGCACTAGAAGCAGCACAAGTCTCAAAAACATCACCAAAATTTCAAAATGCAGAATTTAAATGCATAATGGGATGTAATACTTTACACAATATATTTTATTGTTATAAATTTGAAGCTCTTTCTTCCCAGGACAAATGGGATGCAGTAATGAAAACAAATTATGCACCAAATGTCTTAAAACAGGGCACAATATAAAGGAATGTAAAGGCGAAAGTTGCCTTACATGTCAAGGAAACCAACATTTATGGCTCCACAAACATAAATCCTTTAAGGCAAAAAGCACGGTAATTAAAAATACAAAAAGTGGAAGATTAAAAAGTGATTCTAAACATGTCCTACTAACCACAATTATGGTACAAAATATTGTGTCTCATGTTCACACAAAATTCATTAAAGTTAAAAAAATTCCAGAGAATATAAAACTAGCAGCCGCTTCATTTAATGTTCCAGGTAAAATTGATTTATATTAGATGCGGGCATATTTTTTGATTTATTAAAAGAAGGAAAAATAACTATTGAAAACATGATTACAAACTCCAGAACAGTGTGTTTGGGTGGTTGATATACAGATCAACTAACATAAGCTCCAAATTAGCTCACCGTGGTGTTGTAACATATTTAGATAAAAATCCAGATAATCAACGAAAAAGTTTTGGAAAATAGAATCCCTTGAAAGATGTGTTAATAAAACCAAAAAAGAAACACAATACGAGAAGCACTTTCGTAATAATTTAAAATTTTCTGCACATAGTAAATTTACTGTAGGCTTCCATTCAAAAAGGAAAATATAAGCTTAATAGATTCTTCTTCACAAGCAAAAGGAAGATTAATCACTCTAGATAGAAAACTGAAAAATAATAAACCACAAAAAAGAAGTAAATGCCAAGTTTCTTTTCAAAATATTGACATTGGTACATTGGTACTTTTTAAAGAACAAAATATTCCACCATTGCAGTGGAAGAGAGGACGAATTGAAAACGTCATTTTAAGTCAAGATTGCAAATGTAAGGATAAGCAATGGTACATCGTTAAGAGCGATGCACATTGTTTACCCTTTTTCTATCGGTCGACTCGAACTAAAAAGTAAGAAAAATAAAAAGCTTATATTTACTTTGTTAAGCTTACTTATGGTTTTACCATGCAAAAAAAGTTTAAATATAAGTCACTTTAAAAATATTTCTGGAGTATTTTTTGAAAAAAGAAGATCTGTTGGGTTGACCAGGTGTTCATAAATATATGAACATGAAAGTCTTATTACATTAAGATTGAATTATATGTAGAACATTATATTTTTGACACAAATACATTAATACATAAAAATACACATGTAAGCAATAAATTAAATAAAAAGTATATACAGTCAAGTGCACTGATAAACAACAAAATTGTAATATGAGACTTACTCATAAAAATGTGAAAATTATTGCATACGAGTATAAAAGAACGCTCATAAATTAGAGTATACATAATACTAATATTACTATACAAAACATACATAAGTACTACAAATATTAATGCACACAAGCAAGAGATAAGAAAGTATCAAGCGTATGTACCAGAGAACTGCAACGAGTAATAAATTTTTGTTTATACTTAAGTACTGATCCGTTACTCTGTCTGATTCTGTCAGTTCAGTTCATGTACACGAAGCGAACTGTTTGTCTTCAAATCCGAGATAGAGAACAACTTTGTATCACTAGCGATCGGCTTATGCCTGATTTGTTTATGAACGTTCGTATCAGCAGAAAATACCCAAAGTGATGCAAACTCATGCTTCAATGATTGAAATGATCGACAGCGTTCGGTTTGTATATCATCCCCTAAACACTGAATTTCTCTTGTGCACTTCTGTTCTATTTCAAATACATATGTTTGTATACACATGTATGTATGTATATATATATGTTATATGTAAAATGGAAATTCCATCGAGTACATACATACATACAACAAATGTATGTATATATGTATGTACATATATACGTATTCGACGCAATTTCCATTGTTTACGCTTCGAAAATTTGTAACAGGCGCACATTTTCAAAGCTGATACATTTTTTGCCACACATGATTTAAATCAGTGACATGATACGATTGCAACCGAAGCCAGCCATACGTTTACACGATCGTGATTGCCGAAGAACAGATTGTCCGTGTTGCATGAGGTCAGTTGACGCTGGCAGATACACGAATTGATTAACAATGTTGTCTATGCTGAACTGAATTGATTTGATTGTGTTTTTGGCACGACTGTTTGTTCTGATTTTATCATACTCGTTGCAGCTCTCTGATGCATACATATATTTATGTCTCTTCTTATTCTCTGCTTGGGCATACACGTAGGGATGCAAACATCGTGAAATGAAACATCGATGGTTCGATGTATCGATGTTTCTTCAAACAACATCGAAATCAAAAACATCGGCCATTGAAACATCGATGGATTTTTGAACTTTTTTAATGTATTTTATTAGTGAGCATAAAAAGCTACGCCTTTAATTGATATTTATTTTAGCTGCCCATTAAAACCTTTTCTCAATAAATAAAAGATATAAATAGTTTTTGAACAAACAAAAAATTATTTAAACAGAATTTAAAAATAACAATTTGGAAAGTCTTTTCCCTGTCAAGCGATTTCTTTGCTGTGTGATCGTTGCTGCAGCTTTAGAAAACAGTCGTTAACTAGGGACTGAAGCGGCCACAATGGATAAATATTTGGAGGCTTGTTTATACAATTCAGAAAATACATTTTTCATATCATCCCACATTTCTGTTGGATTCTGATTGATAGAAGCAGCAGTTGATCCAAGATACATTTGCACTTCAACTTCCGTTGTTGTAATAGCAGATAAATTGGAAAACTTACATTTCATATTTTGGTGGGCCAACTGTTTATGATGGCTCCAAATATCAAACGGGTTTTCCGTTGCACACTCATTCGAAGATTCCGACGTACTAACGCCATTATTTGCATCTTTTATGAAATTATTTAAATACAAAACTGTTTTGTTTTTAGCCAGTTCATCTTTAAAATGCAGAAATTTAAATCTCGGATCCAATACAGTAGCCAACGCCAGAACTGAATTAAATTCAAGTTTGCCAAATCTCTTATTCATGTTCTTTTGCAGTTCACTTTTTAGCTCCCTACAATAGCGTCTTGAGCTGAAATTTTTGTCAGAGCTTCAGTTAAATAGCTTACTAAAGGTATAACCTTGCTAATGGTAACGTAGGTATCAGCCGAAATCTCCCTGGTCACAGTTTTAAAACACTTTAATAACTCAATCACTAATTTTGTTCAGTTCGTAGGCATTAACCATAGAGGGTGCTTCTGGGCGAGTGAGCAGTACTTCACTTAAAATAGGGGCTAACTGGACCAATCTCTCTAACATATAAAAACATGAATTCCATTGCGTTCTTACGTTAAGAATCATTTTCTTGGTATTACTTGTATCGGGTGATTTTTTAAGAGCTTGATAACTTTTTTTTAAAAAAAACGCATAAAATTTGCAAAATCTCATCGGTTCTTTATTTGAAACGTTAGATTGGTTCATGACATTTACTTTTTGAAGATAATTTCATTTAAATGTTGACCGCGGCTGCGTCTTAGAGTGGTCCATTCGGAAAGTCCAATTTTGGGCAACTTTTTCGAGCATTTCGGCCGGAATAGCCCGAATTTCTTCGGAAATGTTGTCTTCCAAAGCTGGAATAGTTGCTGGCTTATTTCTGTAGACTTTAGACTTGACGTAGCCCCACAAAAAATAGTCTAAAGGCGTTAAATCGCATGATCTTGGTGGCCAACTTACTGGTCCATTTCTTGAGATGAATTGTTCTCCGAAGTTTTCCCTCAAAATGGCCATAGAATCGCGAGCTGTGTGGCATGTAGCGCCATCTTGTTGAAACCACATGAGTCAACATTTAAATGAAATTATCTTCAAAAAGTAAATGTCATGAACCAATCTAACGTTTCAAATAAAGAACCGATGAGATTTTGCAAATTTTATGCGTTTTTTTTTTAAAAAAAAGTTATCAAGCTCTTAAAAAATCACCCGATAGAAGCCCCACTGTCTATTTGTTTCTTTCGCAATTTATCACTGGCATTAAAAATTCTTTTAATAAACTTAACAATGTCGCGCACCTTAGTTATCAAAGCTGATACTTCCGTGGACTTATCTATTGCGTTACAACCAAATTAAGCATGTGTGCGAAGGACGGTATTATTTTTTTTTCGCCAAACAAGCTTCTATTTAATTTCATTATGGTTGAATCATTATCAGTTACACAAGCAGAAACCTTATTTATGGAGACGTTCCACTCGTTGAAAAGTTTAAACATAGTTTTTTCTAAATAAGCTGCTGTATGACTTTCGTGTAGCTCGATTACTCCTAACGTCCCACTCAACAAAAGTAAATTGTCCAAAAAATGAATTGTTACCCCAAGGAACGACCATATGTCATACGTTAGGCAATAACTGACGCACTTACGAATATACTCTTTGAAAATTGAGGACAGCGCTTCGTATTTTTCATCCATTCGTTATTTTATTGTTTCTCTACTTGGAACTTTAAAAAGCGGATCCAGTTCTTTCATCATCTGCAGAAAACGTTTTCCTTCTACGGTGGAAAATGGCTTGTTGTCCATTATAATATATTTCACAATTGCTTCAGTAATTTTCCTTGATTTAGGGCCATCTTGATAAGAAATACTTTTGACCTGCTCAAAAAAGTCTTTCACATTTGCAGTACTTACGGAGTACATGTACTAGGAGACGATTCAATACATGCAGTCTTCTTATTACTATTGTCGGATAACTCACTTGACGCTGTCGTCCCAGCGGTTGGTGACATGTTAATTATTTCAGAAATTTTTCGCCGTGTTGGTTCCGAGTGCGGCGTAGTTTTGGAGGAGCATTCTGCATTATCAACTTGATCGAGTAATACCTTTTTATGTACATTCTCAACGTGACAGCGAAGATTCGACGTGTTACCTGTTGTTTTTAATTTCTTGTTGCAGAGTTTGCATGTGGCGGAAGCGTCTGAATTTCTTATGAAGAAGCTCCAGACCTTGCTTTTTAATTTTGAAGGCAGCATTTTGAAAATCTGAAATATTCTGTACATATTTAAACGTCTAACGCAATTATTTACATATATTTTATATTCACTACACCTGTAACAAATTTGTGATTGACAACAGATGAATTCGCAACAAAACTTACGAGGTGTGTTCAAAAAGTATCTCGAATTTTGAATTTTCGCGGGTTACGTATATTCGAATTTCGAATTTTTTGTGGCGTTATGTTGGTACCCATGTCTCTCACTTATGCCAACAAACTCGGCCATTTTGAATGTGCATTTAATTGTTGACAGCTGCTTTGTTTGCACGTGTTTTGGATCGTCTTCGATTTTGCGCAGCAACGCCCGGATTTGTGGAAGAACAAAAATTGGCTTTTGCACCACGATAACGCCCCTGCTCACACATCGTTGCTTGTGTGCGACTTTTTGGCCAAAAACAACACACTAATGATGCCGCAGCCACCGTATTCCCCACATCTGGCCCCCTGTGACTTTTTCTTGCTCCCTAAACTGAAGAGGCCCATGAAAGGACGACGTTACGCTTCTCTTGACGAGATAAAGACGGCATCGAAGGAGGAGCTGAAGAAGATAAGAAAATGATTTTTTGAAGTGCTTCGAAGATTGGAAAAACCGTTGGCACAAGTGTATAATATCTCATGGGGATTACTTTGAAGGGGACAAAATAGATATTCATGAATAAATAAATAATTTTTGAAAAAACACAAAATTCGCGATACTTTTTGAACACACCTCGTATATTAAATGCTCAAAAACAACTTCTAACACACATAACACGAAATAGACTGTCACACAAAATGTATTTTCGATTTTTTGTAAAACTTATTTTGCATTAATTCATAAGCGAATTCTCAGTATTATTCAAGTTCAACATTCAACCAACGAATTTTCCGTATTTTACAACAAAACATATGACAGTTTGCTAAAGCGTTTCACAACCACATAATTCATGCTGTGAAATGTTAACATTTTTAACAGTTCTCCGCATACTCAAACAGAGAATATGAAGAGAAATAAATATATGTATTTTCGGCATATGATGCCATAGCATGTATGCCCAAGCAGAGAGTATTGAAGAACAATAAGTTCTTTAATATTCCATTTTTAACAGCGAAAATCGTGTACAAAGCCCATCTCTCACACAGAGAACATAAAGACATTTTTTTATGTTCTCTGTCTCACATACCCAAGAATATGAAGAGACATAAATATACATATGTATGCATGCCCATGATTACGCTCACAACGAATGTAAAGAATTTCGTTTTGCTTGTTTAAATTTTTGCTTTCAACCAGGCAATCGCTTGTATGTGCAATGTATGCACATATGTATGTACATATGTTTTTTTTTTATAGTAGGAGGAAGCATCGAAAGCCGGAGTGCGGGACTGTAATCCGCTAAACCTAACCTACTCCCACCTTATGTCTCTCCCACGGGACCACTGGACAAAGTATTACTTCATGGGAGAGAAGAAGACGTTTAAGTCTCCTCTATTGCACGGACTGACTGACGCCTAATCTGTTCTAACTGTCTCAATTTTGTCATAATTAGATTTGTCGCTCCGCTAACAGCTTTCCACTTTACAGAGGACTCGCACATAAGTGCAGCGGAGAACGTATACATATTTATAGAGAAGGTTCACGGCGCGGAGAGCGTAAAAATACTTTTGGCTAACAAAATGCGATGAGCGTGTTTCACCACAGAAAGATCAGAAGGAGAAATCTTAACAGTGGCGCGTGAACAGAGCTGAGCATTTAATGAAAATTATGCTCAGAAATATACATACATTGCTATACAGACGTATGTTGGCCTTTCGCTTATATTTTTATACGTTTACATGCAAATATATTAATTGATATGAATATCATTTTGCGAATTTTTCTGAATTCGTTCAAAATTGATAACATTATCATTAAATTATGCTATTTTCAAAGTAATATTTGTAGGTAATGTACAAATAAGAGATACCTTTTAAAAATTTCATATGTGAATATGTTTGTATACATGATCTATATACATATATGACATACTATCATAATATCTTAAAAAACATAATATACATATGTATTACAATAATATTGTATGTAAATTACATTTTTTCACTTAAATTTTCAGATGCATATAGATATTAGCACTAGTTACATACATATGTATGTATGTAAGTAGAATTCAAATTCAAATCGTGAATTATCATTTATCAGTAAAAAGTGTGCGCGCACTGCTCTATATGTACTTACATACATATGCATATGTGTACGACATTGCCGAAGAAATAATGTATATACAAACCAACATACAAATATGCGTACAATGGCCATAGAATCGCGAGCTGTGTGGCATGTAGCGCCATCTTGTTGAAACCACATGTCAACCAAGTTCAGTTCTTCCATTTTTGGCAACAAAAAGTTTGTTAGATTCAACAAGATGGCGCTACATGCCACACAGCTCGCGATTCTATGGCCATTTTGAGGGAAAACTTCGGAGAACAATTCATCTCAAGAAATGGACCCGTAAGTTGGCCACCAAGATCATGCGATTTAACGCCTTTAGACTATTTTTTACGTGGGACTACGTCAAGTCTAAAGTCTACAGAAATAAGCCAGCAACTATTCCAGCTTTGGAAGACAACATTTCGAAGAAATTCGGGCTATTCCTCCGGCCGAAATGCTTCGAAAAAAGTTGCCTGTAAATTGGACTTTAAATGAAATTATCTTCTCAAAAAGTAAATGTCATGAACCAATCTAACGTTTCAAATAAAGAACCGATGAGATTTTGCAAATTTTATGCGTTTTTTTTTAAAAAAAGTTATCAAGCTCTTAAAAAATCACCCGATACAACACGTAACAACAATATTTCCATTCATGAACGCGAGCGCACTTTCAACAGGCAAACTTGCTTCATTCATAAAAACAAACACCATCACATCTCCCCGAACAAGCCTTTGCCCACAAGCGACATTTCGCGACGATGGCAAAAGCTAAAAGTCATAAATTGAACAATTTCTGATATTTGTATGAGAAGGAAAAAGTGACAACCCCGCCAATATAAGTATTAAAATATGTATATTAGAATAAAATTTACAACATAGTTTATTTGTCGATTCTCAAGTCAAGAAATGTGTCAAAGAAAATATTCAATGTTCCTCTGATTTATGTGTGCAGTGATTCCCGGTTAAATAGTACTCCGCTTAAATGAAAATCATCCCTCTTAACTGCCTATATCTTGCTGCATCTCACGGTTTGTTTTTTAAAATACATAGAAATTATTGTTTTAAGTACCACTAGATTAAGTATCCGCACTCGCTTATGTGCCATATTAATTTTTTTTAACAAACCACAAAAATCTGTATCTTTGATTGTGGCACATAATCGGGATTGACTGTATTTGTCAAGGAATGCACAAAATATTGTTATGCGGTTAGCAAAAATCTGCGTCGATATGTATACAAGCTCGCACACAAACATACATATCTACGCTGGTTTGTTGGAGAAGCTGGTACAGCGGCAAGGGAAGCAATGGCAATTGGCGGTCGTTCGTTTGTGTTTTCGGCACAGCTCGGATTTTCTACCAACAACACAATGTTGTGACGCGTCAGTCTTTCGACACATTGACTCTTTGACATGAAAGCAAAAAATATGAGCTTCACATTTGTTGCATGTAGACAAATTTACAAACATTATGCGTATGGTTCTTTTATATTTGTTTACATGCACACATATTTATATATGGGCAAATGTGCGACCGCTTGGTCTTTTAACATGATATCGAAAAGTTTAATGACCAAAGCAAATATTTATTTAAGTATATACAGTGGACTCGCGATAATATGAACTATTTAAAAACAGGATTGTTAATTTTTACGAGATTGTTCATATTTACGAAAGGTGCAAAAACGAAAAAATGTAGTATTAAATTACATTTTTTTTATTTTAAACATCAAAATAAACTTGTTTTATTAATTTTTTTCGTTACACAAGTAAAACAATGTTGCATGTAAACAAAACAGCTTAGATATAATTTCATATTATACATATTTTAATTTTATAAAAAGTTGAAGCACATTTTGGAAAAAAATCGGTAATACTCTTTTGCTGTTTCTTTTGTTCAACCACCTTAAAAACTGTTTTTTCCCTTAGGTTCTTTAATACATTTAATTCCTTTTGTTCAACCATTTCACTTTCAGCCCATTCCACAGCATTATTAAATATGTCAATAGCTTCTCTTGCTATAATCGTCTTACTCTACAGTATAGTCGTCTTCGTCGGATATTTCTTGTATTTCATTTTCTTTGAATTCAATAGCATCCTCGTTCCATTCTCTAACGTCACAAGCAGTGATTCCAATCTGCAGTGAATTATATATGTAGTAAATACAACTTTTTTGAGTTTACGTTTCTGATAAAACAAACCTCAAGTTAAGGATATTCAAAGGAATTTCATCTTCAGGATCTTCTTGATTTTCAAGCATACTCAAAACATTGTTCCAGCATTTTGATAGCACAGCCTCATCCCCTTTATTCCATGCAGATTCAAGGGTAATAATAGCGTCCTTAAGTGAAATTTGCTTCATAGACTCTAGCAAGTCACATCCTGTTGCAGCAACGGAAGCCAAAAGACTGTTTCTGTAATAAAGTTTTGTAATCCTGATTGCATTTTGGTGAATGAACGATGGAACCAATCTTTGAAGATAGCGGCAGTCGTCCAAACGGACTTTGAACGTCTATAATGAACAGGGCAGTCAAACCCCTTAAAACAACGGGAGTTTCTGGCCTTGTCTATCACAAGGAGCTCGAGTTGATGAGATCCTTCCGCATTTGAACAGCACAAGAATGTTATTCTTTGCTTTTCCATCTTTGCTCCTGGGGCTGTTTTTGTCTTTTGTGGTAAAAGTTTCCAAAATAAACCGGATTCGTCGGCGTTGTAAACTTGCTCCCGACTTAAACCAATCTCTTCCATTTTCGTCTTTAGAGCTTTTTTGAGTGGATCGACCAACTGGGGCTGTGAAGATAGTTTTTCCCCAGAAACTTGGAGCAACCGAACGCCATATCTCTTTTTGAAATTTTGGAGCCATCCATCACTGGCATTGAGGTCAAAGCAATTTTCTTTAATTGTACAATGAAGCACCTTCGCCTTTTCTTTTAACATCAGTCCGCTCACCGGAAGTTTTTTGTCCCTCATATGCAAAAACCATTTATACAACGATTTTTCCAATTTTGGATACTCTGATGGACGCATAGTTTTCCTTTTTCCAGGACCCATAAATGTATCGTTAACACATTTAAGGATAGCGTTTTTATTTTTCTTTATTCCACATGCTGTAGACTTTGCCACTCCATATTTAGTTGCTAAATTTGCAACACTTGCACCTTTTCGTAAGCATTCCAAAATATCGGATTTGTCTCTTAAAGTCAGAAACGTATGCTTTTTTGTGTGCATGTTTCAAAATTATTTACATTTGATTATTTCTTAAGAAAATAAAGAGGCACTTATGCTTGCGTGCAATCACCAACCAAAAACACTTAAAAATTCTTACAGACGACTGACGTAGACAAAATCAAACCCTGTAATGAGCACCTGTAAGCATTTTCGAGCGATCGGTAAATACATAGTATGTATGTACATGCATATTGAATGCGAATAACTAGGGAATTCCCCAAATTACAAAGCGCTTTAAATTCCTTATTGACAACAATATTGTTCATATTTTAGAGCTTTTGTCATGTTTTTTGTGTTCATATTACATACATATATAAAAAAATGTATGTCGTACCAAACCTATATAAAATGCATAATTACATAGGTAGTAATACAAATCTTATTCAATTATATATTTGAAAAGATTTTATGGAATTCATCAGAAAATAGCTCAAATATATACATATGTATATACGTATGTTAAATGAGCTTCTGCGCCCCCCTCTAATTCTAACACAACACACCACATCTTCACACCATCCATATCATCCACAAATCATACTCAACACATCTACATACACCATATTCATCATCCACACCTGACACTCAACACACCTGCATCATACACCACACACGAGGACATCGGATATAATTAACAAAAGGGACCGACGGACGGCGACCGGCACTTTTTTGTTCTTCAACCGCGCGCATACACGCATCAAGCATCACGCATCACATCCACGCTCGCTATAAGTTCCCAACAAAAGTGAGTGTTGGTAGACGTGAGTATTAAGCGTACCGAGCTTTCTATATGGTCCTTCGAGCCGTACCGGACGGCACTTGTGATAAAAAACATAAAATCTTAAAAAAAAAAAAAAAAATTTTGGTGACAGTAACGCGACGGTAACGCGATAACCAAATCATTAAAAACCAAACTAACAAAAAAGTGGTAACGTGGCAAAGTTAACAAGGGAAAAAACATGTTCTAAACGAAAGTGACGTGACACAGTTAACAAAAAAAAAAAGGGAGTAAAAGAAAGTGACGTGACACAGTTAACAAAGAAAGAAAAAAGTGGTGACGTGAAACAGTTAACACAAAAAAAAAAAAATGTTCTAAAAGTTGTCAAAAGACAACGGTGGTGAAGTGACACAGTTAGTAACACAGATAGCAAAAACAAAAAAAAAATACTAAAGTGGTCAAAAGACAACGGTGGTGCGGTGACACAGTTAAAAAAAAAAAAAAAACATATATACATATATAGACATATATATGTATGTACATACACATATGTATATCCATATACATATGTACATACATAACTATATTACGTGTGCATAAGTGCTGTAACAAACTAACGAAGTGTGGTGGCAAAGTGCAGTGATCAAATAACATATACATACAATACACATACATATGTATGTAAAGAGTTAGTGTTTTCAAATCTAACCCAAAGCGAAAAAAAAAACCGAAAACGAAAACCAAAAAAAAAGTGTGGTGACAAAAAGTGCAGTGAAGAGAGAGAAAGCAGAGTAAAATAATAATTACACCTGCGATATATGTACATGCATATGTATGTACATATAAAGTGATAGTGCAGTGACATAACCTACGAACAAAAGGAGAAAAATTCATACAAAACACGAGCACAGCTACAGCGCCAACAACAAAAGGACAGGAGAAGCACGAAAAAGAGGACAGGCACAAGCACAGACAGGCGACAGCACAGGCAACCCACAAGCACAGGCACACGCACAAGGCCCACACATACATACATACACACGTAAACTCCTACTATCCCCAAAAGCCCATGGAGGAAAGCAAAGTGAGTGTATCGTTCCTTTCAATTTTTTATGTTATACACATGTACCTATGTATGTATGTATGATTTAATTTCACAAAATTAAATTTACGGCTTGACCAAAATTCCGGTCAAAAAAGTAGTGAGAACCGTTACCAGGCTGTTTTCGGTAATTCGGTAATCGGTATATTTTCCGGTAGAAACCGAGAAACCGCAAACAAAGCAGTTTGGTACTGCATATAGCGGATTATTCATTGCCGGTAAATGCTTACTGTTGTGTTATAACACAAAAACTATTCCCAAAAAAAAAAAAAACAATAAAGTATTCAAGTATTTACTTGCAGAATTTTCCAGCAATACCCTACGGCAATCATAAGAAAAAAAAAAAAAAAGACATGCGCAAATAAAATTCTATTTCATACATACATACATATATGTCGCTTATACCACTATAACATACGAAGAGCATAACTTGCTCTTTCTCTCAAATCAATATACATATTTCAAATACATACATATGTATATATACATTCATACATATATCTACAATTAAAAATTATTAAATTCTTCTTTCGCGGCTTCTTACCACTGCGAACATATGTATATACATGTACATGTATAAGTATATGCGGCGCAATATAAAAATATATATATAGAAAAACGAGTGAACTTGAGAAAATTACCTGCGGTCGGTTAATTCTCTTTTCGGTGTTTTTCGTACAAACATATATACATATATATATACATGCGTATATATATACATACTATATGCACGTATGGGCGCATATAGATATAGTCAATATATACTGGAACAAATACCCAATCGACATTGGGTACAAATTATACAACAATAAAAATAACAAAAAGGATTTTTATAAAATACAAAGTTTGTACATAAGTATTGTCGCATATGTAGATACGCTCACTGCTTCAAAGTCCACATTGGCATATATTCCGCGATACCCCTTGGTTTTCATCTAACAAAACCAAGCAGGATTGCGTATAAAATATATTCAAAGTCCACATTGGCATATTTCCCACAATACCCCTTGATTTTTGATCAACAAAAACAAGCAGGATTGTGTAAAAAACAAAAGCGTAATACATATGTACATATATGCATATGTACAAAGTGCAGTGATCTCTACAGCGAGCGCTCATTAGCACATAACAAATAAAATATCCACCTATAGGTATACCCTATAGGACTTTGGAACATAAAGCATATATAAAAGAAAATACACAAAAAAACAAAATAAAATATTTCCGGTCGTTAATAAATAATTAAATCAAATTTAAGCGATTAATTATTTATCTCATTTGAAAACTCTTATTAACGTAAAAGAGTTCGCGATTACAGATATTATCAAATACGTAAAGCGTTATTTATATCAATTCCGTTCAAAACTCTTATTTACATAAAAGAGTTCTCGTCAAATCAAATAAATACATATACATATATACGAAAATATTTTTGAAATCTCGGTTTACTAAAAGGCCATTGATTTTATTGATTTTTTTTTGGAAACTCTTACACACAAAAGAGTCTTCTATTCAACAATTCATATACGAAATTTTTACTAAACATCTACAAGTCTAGTTTGCACTAAGACCTTTTGATTTATTCTATACATATTTTAAATGAGCTCAGACTCAAAGGAATCTAAAACAACTCAGTTGCTAAAAGTTCCAAAAATGATTACAGACGAAAAAAGTCCGTGTACACCGGCTGAAGCTACACGCTCAAAGCAAGGTGCTACAAAACTAAAGAGGGGTAAAGACATTTCTTATACAAAATTCATTGCTGAGAGTGACAGTTTGATACGATACTGCACTCGATTTTCATCTTCACCGATTCAAGACAATTCTGAATCGGTCTTAGAAATCAAAAAGGATAATTTAGACAATTTCTGGACACGTCTCCAAGCGGCGTATGACGCAATCGTAGAATCTGACGACTCAGATCTACCGGAAAATTTTAAATCCTCGGCATACACCAAGTATGAACACTGCCTAGACCAGTTCGAAGACACAAAAGCAATGATTTCTGATCAACTAAAGCTTTTAAGAGCAATTGCACCTACTCCACAACCGAGGGTAGAGCTGCCACAAAGACAAGCCCAAGAGGCAAGTTCAGGCATTCACCTTAAAGTGCCAGTATGCGACACAGATATATTTCATGGTGGTTATGAACAGTGGCCGTCCTTCCGGGACATGTTTACAGCTGTGTACATAAACCATCCTAAATTATCACAAGCGCAGAAATTGTATCACCTCAGATACAAAACCAAAGGTCAGGCAGGCGTAATAGTCAAACAGTTCGCTCTCAATGACGAAAATTTCAATTTTTCTTGGGAAGCTCTTAAAGCACGTTACGAAAACGAGAGAATATTGGTCGACAAGCAAGTGACGATACAATGAATTTACCAAAAATTCAGAAAGAAACCAGTGAAGAATTCATAAAGCTTCAATCCACGGTTTCAAATTGTTTGTCTGTTTTATCAACACAGAATATTCCCACAGATAATTGGGACCCCATTCTGGTAAATATATGCACAGCTGCATTACCAGAAAAATCTTTACTTTTGTGGGAGCAATCGCTCTCATCGCGAAGAAAGTGCCCAACGTGGCAGCAAATGAAAAGAATTTCTTACTACCCAATACAGAAATTGCAGAAAGGGTAGATAAAAACTAGTCAGAACGAAAAACGTTCAAAACGACCTCAATAGAAGCTTCAATAGACCCCAAGCAAGTAGCCACAATAATTCAAATAGAAACTTTTTTAAAAATCAATCGTTCTCTTCCGAACAATATAAACAAACGTCATGCGAACTGTGCAGAGGAGGTCACAAATTAAAATTGTGCGAAAAATTCAAAAAATGAATGTTAGCGATCGAAACAATTTCGTAAGAACGAAAAAATTATGTACCAACTGTCTGTCACATGCGCATACGCTTAAAGATTGCGAAAGCAAATTTAATTGCGTTTACTGCCATAAAAGACATCATTCAATGTTACATATAACAAATTTTCCAGCTCACCCCGAACAATGCAAACGTAAAACGAGCAACAGGATTAGTTGCCACAACAAATTCTGAAAACTGCCAAGAAGCACCATGCTGCTCAAAGGCCATGAAAACCCAAACGCTACATAGCGAAAACCACAGTAGGGTACTATTACCCACAGCAGTTGTCTCCATCGAACACCGAGGAGAACTGTTTAAACTCAGAGCTTAATAGACCAAGGATCACAGCGATCATTTATAGCGTCTAGGGCACAAAACAGGCTACAGTTACCAACAAAACTGGCCAACTTTGAAATCACGGGAATGGGCGGAAGAGTTGTTCAAAACTCAAATAAAATCTGCCCCATTACCCTCTTTTCCCCCAAAGCGGATAAGCGCATACAAGCAGAAGCTATTGTCTTATCGCAATTAACCAACATGCTACCAAGCTATCATATAAATAGCAAGCATTGGCAAAAGGTTTCACACCTTAAGTTGGCAGACCCCAACTGCAACACTCCCGCTCAAATACATCTCCTATTAGGCAGCGATCTCATACCACAAATTATTCTCGAAGGTATTGAGAAAATTACCAAAACACTTCTGGCGCAAAATACCATTTTCGGATGGGTCCTAAGCGGACTAGTTGCGGAACCAGTTACAACATTAACAACTCAAGTTGAGGAAGTCTCAAATGAGTACCTCAATTCACAATTGAGAAAGTTTTGGGAACTAGAAGAACTCCCCCCCATATCAGTCACAACCCCTGAAGATCAGTATTGTGAGGATTTTTACAAAGCCACAACTACTAGATCAGAAAACGGTCGGTACGTCGTACGATTACCACTTAAGCAACAATTTCCTAACACACTCGATTTAGGTCACTCTCGCACCTCTGCAATTCAGCAGTTTCTAAGTATGGAAAGAAACCTACTTAAAAAAGGCGAACTCAAATCTGAATATGATGGTGTGTTAGAAGAATACCTCCATTTGGATCACATGGAGGAAGTAACCCCAGGGGAGAAAATCGTCAACGGCAAATACTACTCCTTTTATCTGCCACATCACGCAGTAGTGAAGCCAGACAAAAAAACAACAAAAGTAAGAGTTGTTTTTAATGCCTCGAAAACCACTAGTTCAGGGAATTCCCTAAATGATATCCTATTTACGGGACCCACACTCCAACCAGATTTAATGCTTCTGATATTAAACTGGCGTATATTCAATTACGTTTTCAATGGGGACGTTGAAAAAATGTATCGGCAAATAGTCGTACATAAAGACGACCAAGATCTTCAACGTATTATGTTCCGAAGATCCCCTACAAGTCCTTTACGCGACTTCAAACTAAAAACAGTTACATTTGGCGTTAACTGTGCACCATATCTAGCCATTCGAACACTCCACGAATTGGCAGACAACACAAAGTCAGAATTTCCTCTGGCAACTGAAGTGTTGAAAACTCAAACGTATGTAGACGATATTCTGTCTGGAAGTCACACTCTTCCACAAGCATACGAGGCCTTATCACAGGTAATAAAAGCCCTCAATTCCGCAGGGTTTCCATTAAAAAAGATTACGGCAAATCACCCAAATATAATCAAAAATATTCCAAACGAAAATTTGTTGGACACTAATTTCCTTATATTCGAAAAGGAAAGTACAACAAAACACTAGGCATCAATGGAATGCGATATCGGACCAGTTCTCATACACGACAGAGTCCATATCCGCATTATCAGCCATAACGAAAAAGACAGATTTTATCCTCGGTGGCAAAACTTTTCGACCCGCAGGATGGCTTTCGCCAATATGATCCAAGCGAAAATCTTAATACAAGAGCTATGGCTAGATGGAACCGACTGGGACGAACAAGTGAAACCTCTTCGCTTAGAAAAATGGTCCCAGTTCGCAAACAATCTGAATGATATTTCTCAGATACAAATTCCACGATGGGTAAACTACTCCCCCGAACACAAAGTCGAATTACATGGCTTTTGTGACGCCTCAGAAAAGGCATACTGCGCTACTATCTATGTGCGCACGCAAAGTGACACCACGACCACAAGCCACTTATTAGTAGCAAAGGCTAAGGTGGCACCTTTAAAAACTATAAGTCTCCCCCGACTTGAGTTATGTGGCGCACTACTACTGTCAAAATTAGTAGCCATGGTGCAAATGCATTTAAATATGACGAAATGCAAACTATATATGTGGTCCGATTCTGAAATTGTACTAGCCTGGTTGGAAAAACCACCACATGCATGGAAGACGTATATTTCTAACCGAACGTCTCAAATACTTGACCTAGTGGGATCAGCCACTTGGCGTCACGTAGCCAGTGCTGACAATCCTGCCGATCTAGGTTACAAGAGGGTGCAAGCCACTGCACCTTGCCACCACCACCCTCTGGTGGAATGGCCCCCGATGGTTGATAGAATCTCCTGATTCTTGGCCACAATCCCCCATGCGCAACATTATCGCACCAGAAGGTCGAAAAATCGCCACCTTTCACACAATATTGGATGAGGCCGACATCCTTGAATGATTTTCATCGTTTCCAAGAGCTCTCAGAGTAGTTGCTTATATGTTGAAATTTATAGAACAACTCAAAAGCAAAGTGAAGGGATCACATAATTTCCCATGCAACACAGTGACGCACCTAGAGTTACAAAAGGCAAAGGTCGCACTAATAACATATACACAAACGCGCTATTTCAGCCGCGATATATCGCTACTAAGAGAATCGAAGCCAATTGATAAAAAGAGCTCACTCTTAGTCCTCAACCCATTTCTGGACACGAAAGGTCTGCTTCGTGCCAATGGTCGGCTTGCTAATTCGAGCCTGACATACAATGAACGCCACCCCATAATAATTCCAGAGAGGTCACCATTTGCCACATTATTCCTCCATTACATCCACATCTTAATGCTACACGCCGAACATCGTCTCATGCAACAGATGGTACGCCAGGAGTATTATATCCCCGTCTTAAGCCGCAAATCAAGAAGTGCATCTTCACGTGCAAGATTTGCACTATGCACAAGCAGAAGATGCGAACGCAGATTATGGCAGCACTTCCACCGGAACGCTGCAATTTCGCTCTGCCTTTCACCACAACAGGTGTTGATTTTGCTGGGCCTTTCCAGGTAAAGGCGTCCATGTTAAGGTCTCCCACTCTCATGAAAGGATATGTGGCTGTCTTTGTATGTTTCACGACAAAGGCAGTACACCTTGAGCTGTGTAGTAATCTGACGACGGAGGCTTTTCTCGCGGCATTTGCTCGCTTCGTCGCTCGACGTGGCTACCCATCAAAAATCATGAGCGATAATGGCAAAACCTTTATCGGAGCTCAACGAGCCACAGAAAAGCAATTTGTGGATTTTTTTAAACAAGTGTCATCCGACATCGTACAAAAGTACGCCCCTCAAGGTATCAATTGGCAATTTATACCCCCAAGCGCTCCTCATATGGGCGGTTTATGGGAATGAGCTGTAAAAAGCTTCAAATTCCATTTCAAACGGGTAGCTGGAAATTATAAATTCAATTACGAAGAGTTCACGACGTTATTAAATCGAATTAAAGCCGTTCTCAATTCACGGCCACTCACAGTACTATCGCAAGACCCCTCTGATCTCACCGCCTTAACTCCAGGGCATTTTCTAAAGGGAGCACCCATCCTGGCCATTCCTGAGCCAGGCGTGGAGTCGCTCTCCCTATTAAATCGATGGGAACGAATTAAGATTCTCCATCATGATTTCAGTCGCCGATGGAAGAACGAGTACATAAAGGATCTCCACAAAGATACCGCTGGAAGACTCCTGAACAAGCGCCTAAACTTGGAGACTGTGTCCTCATTCACGATGATTGTCTACCCCCCACCGAGTGGCGGCTTGGCCGCATAGAAAAGCTACATTATGGCTCCGACGGTCACATACGAGTCGTGGATCTCCGTACGCAAAACGGAACACTAACCCGACCGCTCGTGAAGCTATGCTTTCTGCCAACTTCCGATGATCGCGAATCCGAACACCTCATAAATAAACCGGTATTATCGCTACACAATAAACGAACCAAATGAAACCAATAAAACACGAGAAAGTACGCAACTAACAACCCGTTAAAAAATAACAACCGTCCGAAAATAACAAACCGTAAATAAAGATAACAAACCGTAAAGAAAACTAACAAAAAATGGTCGATCAATACGACGACCCATTCATGCCACATATCGTGGCACGATGGCTCATATCTCACTGTACGATAAATTTATAACAAATAATCTTCTCTATACAGATTACTATGGAGGTAGATACGCCAGTTACAACCACGCCGACCGCTCGGGCTACCAATGCGCCACGTACCGGGCCCTCACCAGCGCCCCGAACTGTGGTTGCAACAACGTCGGCAACTGCACCGGCAACCACGCCGCCCCCTGTACCGGCAACCGCGCCTGCAGCGGCCCTTCAAGCCGCACCTCGCGGTGGCACTCGGCCACCATCACACCCATCACGGACGTTGGAGACCCTAAGGTGCCCCATCTGCCGGCGCCCACATCGCCTGCACCACTGTGGTATATTTCGGGGTATGCATTCCGTGCAACGGCAGCAAGTTGCCCAGGCCCACGGGCATTGCCGGAACTGCCTGTCACATACACATGTGACTGCAGCGTGTGAGTCACGAGGGCTGTGCCAAATATGCCACAGCCCGCATCACACGCTGCTACATCGTAGCGCAGCACGTGAATTGACTCGGACAGCCATCCATCGCGGCCGCATACCCCGAATCCAACCCGCATCTCGTGGCGCACCCCAGCGGAGCGGAACTTCATTGCGGCGTCGACAGCCTGGGCCACCACCTCGTCGGTCTACGGGGCTGAGCAGCGTTGTGGCAACGCTGCAACAGTTGCAGCGTCTTTTGGGCTAAACCATCGTTTAGGGGGGCCTGGATGGTTAAATGAGCTTCTGCGCCCCCCTCTAATTCTAACACAACACACCACATCTTCACACCATCCATATCATCCACACATCATACTCAACACATCTACATACACCATATTCATCATCCACACCTCACACTCAACACACCTGCATCATACACCACACACGAGGACATCGGACATAATTAACAAAAGGGACCGACGGACGGCGACCGGCACTTTTTTGTTCTTCAACCGCGCGCATACACGCATCAAGCATCACGCATCACATCCACGTTCGCTACAAGTTCCCAACAAAGGTGAGTGTCGGTAGACGTGAGTATTAAGCGTACCGAGTTTTCTATGTCCCTCGAAGGACCACATATATATTACTATGACACTTTCAAAATGTAATTTAGCTTTTCGTGGCCATAAAGAAACGGTATATGGCAACGATTCTGGTCCAAAAGGTAATTTTTTGAGTTTTGTTGAGTTATTAGCCAAATACGATCCTATTTTACAAGAGTTGCTAAGCAAACCTAAGGGCCAGATTAAATACTTAAGTCCAAAAATACAAAATGAGCTCATTGCTGTTCTGGTTCAAAAAGTGGAAAATGCTCTGGTAAATGAAATAGTCACCGCACCGTTTTATTCCATTTTGTTTGATACTACTCAAGATATTTCCAAAACAGATCAATTGTGTGAACTTTACCGTTACTGTGTAATCGAGAAAGATGAAAATGGAACTCCAAAGGCGCTCGTAATTAAAGAGTAATTTTTAGGATTTCATGAGGTTAAGGATCAAATTGCCTTAGCAATGTCCAAGCAGATAATAAAATCCATAAATGACAAAAGTACTTTTCTGAATAAGTGCCGTGGACAAGGATACGATGGAGCTAATACCATGAAAGGTACTTATGGCGGAGTTCAAAAACTCATAAGAGATATAGAGCCAAATGCAGTGTATGTCCATTGTGCTGCTCATAATTTAAACTTGGTAGTAAATGATGCAGTAAAAGAGGTCATAGAAATACAAACATTATTCGAAACTGTGTAACAAATTTATAATTTTTTGGCCATAGTATTAGACGATGGAATATATTATCTAGTTTTATATCTGACAATAAAAAAGGAGAAACCGTTGTATCATCAAATTCAGTAACATTATAAACAATGAATTCAACTAGATGGGCAGGACGCTTTGATGCCATGTTTGCTTTAAAGGTTCGATTTGTTGATGTTCAAAAAGCGCGAACAAAAACCATTTTATCAAATTCCAAATCAGATGAAAGAAATGAAGCTATCTTGCTAAAGAAGAAGGTAGAGAACTACAATTTTATTATGTTGCTGGTTTTCCATTGCAAAGTCTTACAAACCATAAACGCGGCTTCTAAAGCACTTCAATCTAAAGCTATCGATCTTTCAAATGCTTCAAATCGTTTGGAAGTCTGTCTAGAAGAACTTGAAAAGTATCGACATGAATTTGAAGATTTAATAATAATAAAAACGGAAGCAAATAGTATTGCAGTTAAATGGTCTATAAACCCTGAATTTCATAAAACTCGTCAGAGAAAAGTGAAACGTCATTTTGATGAAATTTGTGAGGATGAACGTCTCCAAGATCCTGAAAGCTTGTTTAAAGTGAACGTATTCTATCGTGTATTAGACATCATCATTAATCAACTTAGATCGCGTTTCCTTGGAATGAATGAAATTGTTTCCAATTTTAGTGTCTTGCAGCCTGCCACTTTGCAAAACTTGAATGATACTGATTTATTGGAAAAAGCTTTAGCATTTGTCCATTTATATAAAAAAAGATATATCTATGTCGTTTTCCAAAGAAATTCACAGTTTTCGATCCTCTTTTAAACACGAAATAGAAAGATCATCTTCTATAAGAGAACTTGCTAACTTATTAATAATAAAGAATCATTTTATATCTTCAAGCTTTCCTGAAGTGTGCACTGCATTTCTGTTATTTCTCACCATTCCTGTAACTACGGCTAGTGCCGAGCGATCATTTTCAAAACTGAAATGGATAAAAACTTATTTAAGAAATTCTATGGGACAAGAAAGGTTAAGCAATTTGGTTATTCTATCCATCGAAAATTCTATGGCACTTTTGCTGAACAGAAAGTCCGAAGAAAGGAATTTTAATAATTAAAATTGTGTACTTAAAATAAAATTGTGATTTCAGTTCAATATGTACTTTAAATTAGGCACCCTTAAATAAAAGTGAATAATTAGAAAATCAAGAAATTATAATTATAAATATATATATATATATATAAAGTATGTACTTACTTCACGTAGTGATTTATTAGTTAACTCTTACAAATAAAAGTGTATAAATAAATATTATAAAATAAAAAATACTATTGTTGTTGGTTCAGCTTCTTTATATAATGGGGAAGTGGGAGGGCAGGGGGCCCATTCGATGAATTTGCCACGGGCCTCGAACGGTCTAGTTGCGCCACTGGTGGTTGTTTAATCCAAGCAAATACTCCTCTGCATTACTACCACAAATTACATAAAGTAATAGAGGCGTAATGCAGAGGAATATCAACCGCCCCAACTTCACTCAGCAAAACAGAAGGAGAAACAAAAGAAGACGATATTACCGCGTTTTTTCTTAAGTAAGGCATATTATCCCGCCAACACAGCAGCGATATGTGAACACGGAGAACAAAATTAAGTAAAGTTTATTACGATACAGTGAACACGGAAAGTGAAAGTGTGTCATCCCGCCACAAAAGAAAACATTTTTATACCTTTTCCTCAACAAAACTAAGTGAAGTTCATCATTATAAAAAGTTCGATCAACAACAACAACACAGGATAAAGGAATTAAAATCCACAGCAGGTTACAACACTTGAATTAATTAACCTAGAATTACATTGATCTACAAATTAATACAATTAACCATTATTGATAACACACACACACCCATATATTTATATATACACAATTGAATATTAAACTCGAATTTTATAACGTTCACACTTAAACGAATTACTTTTAATTATTCGCCATCGGCCCCTTACGTCGACATACCCCGACAGTGTTTTAACCGATTTCTAACCAACACTGCCGTGCCACAATTAGGGATGCAAACATCGTGAAATAAAACATCGATGGTTCGATGTATCGATGTTTCTTCAAACAACATCGAAATCAAAAACATCGGCAATTGAAACATCGATGTATCGAAACATCGATGGATTTTTGAACTTGTTTAACGTATTTTATAAGTGAGCATAAAAAGCTTATTTCAGAACCATAAATAAGTGAAAAACAGTAGTACGCCTTTAACACATTGAGCCAAGGGGTTTTGACGAAAACCTTCCCCGGGTGCCAAGCACATTTTTTGCTATAAACTGGTGTAAAAGTAGAAAATATTCAGTTATATATGTAAATAAAAGTGCTGTTACCAGATTTTCTCGAAAAAAAAAATTGGATACCAACAACAGATTTTGAAATGAAGAAGTTTCTTGGCCTTATGTTGTGGATGGGTTTGGTGCAGGTCGGGTGTTTAAAAGACTATTGGTCCAAAGAAGAGCTCTACAACTTTTCAATTTCGGGGAAAGTAATGTCACGCAATCGCTTTCAGCTATTGCTTAGTTTCATGCACTTCTCAGACAATAACTCAATTATACCAGGTGATAGGCAATAAAACCACTATTGGACATGCTACAAATGAGATACCAAAGAATTTACGTACCAGGTGAAAACATAGTAATTGATGAGACCATTATTCCATGGCGAGGCAGACTATTATTCCGACAATATATACCAAATAAAGCTCATCCTTATGGTATAAAGCTTTTTAAGCTCTGCTCTACCGAAGGATTCCCTGGTCAGTGAAAATATACTCCGGAAAGTCATCAAGTGGATTGAGAGAAGTCGGTTTGGCTAATACTGTTTGCGAAGATCTGATCATTGATTTGAAAGGTCAGGGTCGAACTTTATATGTAGACAACTTTTACACAAGCTATGAAATGGCTCGTTCAATGCCAGATCAAAAAACACATGTAGTCAGTACACTCCGTGCCAACAAGAAACATTTCCCAAAAGAAGTTATGGTTGCTCCTATAAAGAAAGGCGAAGTAGTGGCTAGAGAAGATCCCTATGGTATAGTTGTTCTAAAGTGGAAAGATAAACGGACGTCAGAATGCTATCCACGAAACATGCCCCGATAATGGTATCCATAACAGATGGAGCACTCCGCACTTCAACTAGTCAAGGAGCGAGACTTAAAGGACGAGCAACAGAAAAGCCACTGGCTGTGGTAGAATATAAGGGGAAATCAGGCATTGATCTTTCCGACCAAATGGCTTCATACGCAAATGCCCTTCGCAAAGGGTTAAAATGGTACCGAAAGCTGGGAATTGAAGTTTTACTTGGGCTTTCCGTGGTAAATGCCTAGAGAAACATTAAAATACGAACATTCCGTGAACGCGTTGCTAAGGGCCTACTAGATCTCACATCCCCGCAGCCTGTATCGCAATCAAATCATATTATCACAAAAAGAGTAGATGAAAATATTTTATTTTTTATTTATTTATTTAAATGAGAACTAATTATTAATAATTAATACACAGAGATTAAGCACTGGCTTCTAGGGCCTTCGCCTATCTATTACAATAGTTATGTCTAATTAAAATTAAGTGTAAAATTAATACTTAGTTTTTATTTGTTTATAATATTTAAATGTTGTTTATCTTACATATCTTAAGCAAATTGTTGATAGCATTGATGTTGTCAATATTTGGTGTTTTCAGTAGACGGGAGGGTTCCCTGTTTCCAAAGATGGTTTTCCTTTTTTGTGCTAGTGCATTGCAGTCGTTTAGGATGTGGTTAACTGAGTCGTTTGGATGATTGCAAAGTGTGCAGCTAGGTTTTTCCGTTTTGTTCAGCAGATAATTGTGTGTTCTTTAAGTGTAACCTAATCTAAGGCGCACAAATATTTTTATGTATGTATTGGTAGGAACAGTCGGATGGGTAGTTTGCCTTGACACCAGTGGGATTGTGTTCCTTGTATTGGTGTTGATAGTTTATCCAGTCTCTATAGTTTGACTCGTAAAGCGTGTTCGTACGAGAAAACTGGTTCTCTACTCGCCTTTTTGGCGCGATCGTCTGCAAGTTGGTTACCTCTAATACCAGCGTGTCCAGGGATCCACATGATCTTGATTATGTTTTTATGTTTGTATAAAATATCTTTTATATTCTTGATCAGTACTGAGTTATTTGTATCATTCAACAGCGCGGTAATTGTCGATTTGCTATCACTGCATATGATGTGTTTTTCTTTAGATTGTGCAATAAATAGCACCGCTTCGTATGTATATCGCAGCCGCTTCAGCTGTAAGTATAGAGCAGTACGGTGGTAAAACACCGACGGTTATATTGACACCTTGGTCGTTTGTCACTGCAAACGAAGTGTGGGTCTCCGATTTTGATCCATCGCTGTAGATAATTTTCCACTCTGGTTCATAAGTGTTTACTGCGTTGTTAAATAGCTGGTTATATCGTTCTGCGTTGGTGGTTGATTTTTGATACTTGAATAACGTACTTATTATGGATGATTTTAACGTCAGCCAGTGAGGATGAGTGTTCTTCTTTATTAATTGTGGTTATATAAAATACTGTCAACACAACCGGCACTCACCTTTTTGAATCGAAAAAACAAAATGGAAATGATGAAAAGGCGATCGCGATTGTAGCGTATATGCGCACGGATAGAGAACGAAAAAGTGCCGGTCTCCGTCCGTCGGTCCCTTTTGTTAATTATGTCCGATGTCCTCGTGTGTGGTGTATGATGCAGGTGTGTTGAGTGTGAGGTGTGGATGATGAATATGGTGTATGTAGATCTGTTGAGTATGATGTGTGGATGATATGGATGGTGTGAAGATGTGGTGTGTTGTGTTAGAATTAGAGGGGGGCGCAGAAGCTCATTTAACCATCCAGGCCCCCCTAAACGATGGTTTAGCCCAAAAGACGCTGCAACTGTTGCAGCGTTGCCACAACGCTGCTCAGCCCCGTAGACCGACGAGGTGGTGGCCCAGGCTGTCGACGCCGCAATGAAGTTCCGCTCCGCTGGGGTGCGCCACGAGATGCGGGTTGGAATCGGGGTATGCGGCCGTGCTGGATGGCTGGTCGAGTCAATTCACGTGCTGCGCTACGATGAAGCAGCGTGTGATGCGGGCTGTGGCATATTTGGCACAGCCCTCGTGGCTCACACGCTGCAGTCACATGTGTATGTGACAGGCAATTCCGGCAGTGCCCGTGGGCCTGGGCAACTTGCTGCCGTTGCACGGGTCGCATACCCCGAAATATGCCACAGTGGTGCAGGCGATGTGGGCGCCGGCAGATGGGGCACCTTAGGGTCTCCAACGTCCGTGATGGGTGTGATGGTGGCCGAGTGCCACCGCGAGGTGCGGCTTGAAGGACCGCTGCAGGCGCGGTTGCCGGTACAGGGGGCGGCGTGGTTTCCGGTGCAGTTGCCGACGTTGTTGCAACCACAGTTCGGGGCGCTGGTGAGGGCCCGGTACGTGGCGCATTGGTAGCCCGAGCGGTCGGCGTGGTTGTAACTGGCGTATCTACCTCCATAGTAATCTGTATAGAGAAGATTATTTGTTATAAATTTATTTATTTATTTTATTTTATTTTATAAAAGCTTACATAATAATACAATTATTATACAAACTTAAGAAAATACGCAGCACTAGCATCATGGGCTATCGGCCGACTGGTTATGTTATATGCGTCGAAGAAGGTCGCTGTCTTTCAAAAAGTTGTAGATTTTCGAAATGTTGTTGCTTGAGGGATCCATCAATAAAATTATTGGATCAGTATTATTGAAGTTTGACAGTCTATGAGTTTGAAGTGCTGGACAATGTTGCAGAAGATGCAATAGATTTAAATCTGAATCACAAAATGGGCATTGGTTGATCTGAGTGCCATTTAGTATGTGAGCGTGTGTGATAATGGAGTGGCCAATGCGAAGTCTGATATATGGAATGATATAATTAGATGAAAGCGATGACGGAAAGGGATGGTTTGATACGATTTGAATTTATTCTAGAGTAGTGGTGTCTGTAATTCATCCAATCAAGCGCCAATTTAGTGGATCTTTGTTGAATAATAAGCCGTTTTATATCACTCTTAACAAACAAGGCAGATGTAGTTGTTGGAGTGATGCACACCTCCTTAGCCACCGAGTCCGCAAAAGTATTTCCAATGATTCCAGAGTGACCGGGTATCCACATTATTTTTAGTCTATGTGCTAACGAAAACAACAGCGATCTAATGCCAATAATGACGTCATTGTAGTTACTGCGGTTTTTTAAAGCTTGAAAACACGATAGACTATCTGTACAGATGATGAATTTACCAAGGTTTTGTTGGGCATACTGGACAGCTTTGAGAATACCCGTAGCTTCAGCGGTAAAAATTGAACAAAATGGAAATAATAAACCATACGATATTCTTTGTTGGTTATCATCAACTACAGCAAAAGATGTATGCGACGATTTGGAGCCATCAGTATATATAAACTTCCAACCAAAAGATTTGAAGTGCGCAGATAATTCCAAAAATCGAGATTTATACACAGTGCTTGGAGTGATGGATTTGCGAAGAAAAGTAAGATCACTAATGAAAGAAGATTCATTTACTTTCCACGGTGGAATATATTTACTGCAAGGCAGCAATATTTTAAGCGGCAACTCATTGGTTTTAGCAAACAAAGCACTTTTAAAAATAGAAGACGGTATTTTAGGAGACCTCTTTCTGCAAAGTGATGATTGAAAGTCCTTTTTTATAGTAAAGTTCGTGCTGAGTATGAGTTTTGAATAAAGCTTATTTAAGCTATCTTCCACTGCATCTTTTAGAGAAGGTAGGCCAGCTTCCGTCAGTATGTTTTTAATTGGCGATGTTGGAAACACTTGAAGAGAACAACGAACTGGAAGAATGATAGGCGCAGCAAGCATCTTTAGATGATTCTTAGAATGATGTCCATAAATTTCCAAGCCATAATTAATTACAGATGAGATGAGGGTTTTAGTGACGTTGACCAGTAAAGCCGAGCCGATGAGTGAGCGCTTACATGAGAGGTATTTAATAATATTTAAATTAACAAAAAGTCTTTTCTCTTATATACTGACAATGTTTCTTAAATGTATACTTAGAGTCTAATACAATACCAAGGAACTTAATACTATCTGTACACAAAATGTTTGTATTATCAAATGTGAGCGTTGGGATAGTACATTGATGTTTTTTACAAATATGAAAAAGTTTCGATTTAGGAAAAGATATTGATGTGCCTGAAGTAGAGGACCAACGAGAAAGACGCAATAAAATTTCAGAGAAAGTAATTGTTACTGAAGTCAAATTTGAAGTTTTTGAGAATAAAATTAAATCAATATCAGCATGTCTGATGCCGGATAGTAACAAAATCTGATAGAATGGTACTGATTTCATCAAATGCAATAGGTAAATAGGATCACCGAGAGCGGTGACCCTTGTGGGGTACCATTATTCAATGGTAGAACAGAGGATGAAACATTGGATATGATAACACTTAATTTACGGTTGGATAGGAAAGATTTGACAAAGTTAAAAATACGAGAACCCACTCTCCACCTACTAAGCTGTCTTAACACTACATGAATCCCAATCCTGTCAAATGCTTTTAGGAAATCTTAAAGAAAGAATAGAAACATGATTTTTGTGGGACAGAGTATCAGAGATAAAGTGATCAAGGTGCAGGAGAGCATCCAACGTACCCTGCCCTCTGAACGCAACTTGGTTGTGCGAAATGAGATTATTAGATTGAGCATACCAGGCGAGTCTAGTAGCAATAATCTTTTCAATCAATTTACCAAGGCAAGGAAGAAGGGAAATGGGACGATAACTGCTGACCACACCAGGAGGTTTACCAGGTTTTAAAATAGGAATAATCGCGCTAGTCTTCCAGAGGACAGGGTAGTTGCCACTGAGAAAAATACTATTGTAAAGTTTGACTAGACGGGATATAAGGAATGGAGGAAGGTGCTTGATGATAAGGTAAGAGATTTTATCAATGCCAGGAGTTTTGCCCTTGACTGACGAGAGGGCTAAATTAAAATCAAGTTCAGATATATCGGCATCTAAATATTCAGCTGATTGAGATAAGGTGGAAGGAGGAAGGTAAGGAGAGCAAAGAGAAGAAAGTTTACTAGAGGAAAAATCAGAAGAGAAATTGGAGTCCAAAGAAATATTGGAAAAGTGGGTGGCAAACTCTAAGGCTATATCTTTGGGATATAGTAGAGTGCCCCGAGGAGTATTTAAATAAGTGATAGGAGAAGAAGGTGATAAACCAGCCAGTCTTTTCATATCAGTCCAGATTTTTCTAGAATCCGAAGAAGAAGTGATATTATTCGTAAATTCTTGGAAACAATGAACCTTAGCAGCCTTAGCTTTATGGCGAAAAAGTGCATTGGATTTTTTGTAAGCTATTAAGTTTGCACTAGAACGTAAACGTTTAAATTGATGCCATGCGATCTGTTTCAGATTTCTTAGTGCAGAAAGCTCATTATTCCACCAAAGAGGAGCAAGCTTGACTGGTTTAGAAGAAGAAAGGGGAAAAGAATAGTTAGAAGCAGAACGTATAATTTTTTGGATTCTAGAAGCCTCTTGATTTATATTGGAAGAAAAGGGGAAATAACGTGAATGCGAAAAACAGGCTTCTTCAAACCTATCCCAATCAGCCGAATCAGTTTTAAACCGAATCCTGGGCTTAAAAAATGAATGAGGGCGAGAAGTAGATATTTTGGAAAGGATGGGAAAATGATCACTGCCATGGAGATCATCAATACAACACCAGGATATTTTTAGGAGAGGGAGGCAGAACATATGGAAAGATCAATATTAGTGAAGGTAGAGTGAGTGGAAAAATGGGAACAATGCAGTTGGGTCTTAGTAAGGCATCCTCAATGCTACGTCCCTTGGAGTTAGCCGAAGCAGAGCCCCAAAGGGGACTCCAAGCATTGAAGTCACCACACAAGATAAAAGGATTTGAACCGGAAGGAATAAGATTTAAAAATTCAGTAGTAGAAAATGATTGATCAGGAGGGGAATAAGCACAGATGATTGAAATTTTATAGGGGGCGAGGATCTCAATAGCTACAGAAGAAAAAATTGAAAGGGGTATGGGAAGTAATACGTGAGGTAGATTTCTTTTAACTAGGATGGCAACTCCCTGCTTGTTGGTGGTGCTATGTGGGAGATTAATAAAATATCCCACATAAGCCCTAGGGGTAAAAGCTGAGGCATTATAAGATAGGTGAGTTTCATTCAACAGGATAATAGATGGATTGTACGATCCCATAAGTAACTCTAAATTAATATAATTATTAACATAACCGTTAATGTTCCATTGAAGAAGTGTAAATCATATCATATGTAAACTTATAAAAGAAAAAAAGTTAAGCTACGAATATTTTATTTAAACTAAATGTCTTCATTGTAAGAAGGAAAATTGGGTAATGCAAGAGGATCTTGCGAGCAGGAGAGGGTGGGGGAGGGTGGCGATAGGACAGGAGGAAAGGATATTGAGAGGAGAGTCAGAGATGGATAAAGGGGAAAAGAGAGGGGAAGGAGAAGTGACAGAAGAGGAGGTAGGATGGGTTGGAAGGGATTGTTTAGATGAATTGATGTCTGTAGTTGTTGTTAGATTAGTTTTGGTAGGATTGTTGGATTTGTTATTAAGTGTTGTTTCATTATTGATTTGATTAGTATTGTTAGAAATTTTAGCTATAGAGGCAAAAGAGTTTGCATTAGAAGTTGTATGAGAAAATTGAATTTTATACTTGGTAACAGCTTCACGCATACTACATTTATAAATAGTTTTAATTTTTAATATTTCTTTGGATTGTTGATATTTAGGGCAAGTATTAGATGATGCCGGGTGGTCGCCCGAGCAATTTGCACACATTATTCTCTTACATTCAGTAGGTGGGGTATGATCGGAAGGGAGGTTGTATGAGACACAAGAAGGTGAATTACGGCAGTATTTTGCTGTGTGGCCAATTAATTGACATTGCTTACAACGCATAGGATTAGGGTAATACGGACGGACAGTGAGGTTCCTCCAGGCAACATCAATTCTTTCAGGAAGTTCGTATTTATCAAAAGTTAATAAAACTACACCCGTAGAATTACGGGAGCCGTCAGCAATTCGTGAAAACTTATGTACAGCAGAAACACCCTGCTCCTTAAGACCATCAACAATATCTTCTTCTGATAAGTTATTCAGGAATGGGGCGTATATGGTGCCTTTAACCGTATTCAAAGTATTATGAAGCTTGACATTGATATGACCTCCGCCAGGTAAAATTTTTGCAGAAAGAAATTTGCTAGCTGTTTTGTTGTTATTTACAAAGAGCAGTAGGCTACCATCACGTAGCTCAGTAACTTTACTTACTTCCTTACTGATTGCTTGAATACCTTTATACGTAGCGAAGCATGATAACGAATTAAGTGGCTTGTTGTCGTCCAGCGATGACATGACCAAAAATTTTGGATCATCCGTGTTTGAGACTGGTAATTCTGGAAATTGGTCTAACGGGATCGGATTTGGTTTTTTTCTTTTCTTTTTCATTATTGGAGATAATAGGGAAAACCTATTATCCCCTAATTTGGTGGCCCCAGGGGCCATAGTAAACGCGAATTTTAGTTTAACAAATTAAGAAATTAAGTGATTGAAAAGATATAAAACGATAAAAAATTAATTCACAAACAAATCACGAGCGTAATATAAACGCAGAACAAACCGTTATACCGTTTTAACAAACTCAATAAGCACAGAGCGAAAAGCAACCGGTTACGATGACAGTTCGACGGTGATTGTGTTATAAATTTATCGTACAGTGAGATATGAGCCATCGTGCCACGATATGTGGCATGAATGGGTCGTCGTATTGATCGACCATTTTTTGTTAGTTTTCTTTACGGTTTGTTATCTTTATTTACGGTTTGTTATTTTCGGACGGTTGTTATTTTTTAACGGGTTGTTAGTTGCGTACGTTCTCGTGTTTTATTGGTTTCATTTGGTTCGTTTATTGTGTAGCGATAATACCGGTTTATTTATGAGGTGTTCGGATTCGCGATCATCGGAAGTTGGCAGAAAGCACAGCTTCACGAGCGGTCTAGTTAGTGTTCCGTTTTGCGTACGGAGATCCACGACTCGTACTCGTATGTGACTGTCGTAGCCATAATATAGCTTTTCTATGCGGCCAAGCCGCCACTCGGTGGGGGGTAGACAATCATCGTGAATGAGGACACAGTCTCCAAGTTTAGGCGCTTGTTCAGGAGTCTTCCAGCGGTATCTTTTGTGGAGATCCTTTATGTACTCGTTCTTCCATCGGCGACTGAAATCATGATGGAGAATCTTAATTCGTTCCCATCGATTTAATAGGGATAGCGACTCCACGCCTGGCTCAGGAATGGCCAGGATGGGTGCTCCCTTTAGAAAATGCCCTGGAGTTAAGGCGGTGAGATCCGAGGGGTCTTGCGATAGTACTGTGAGTGGCCGTGAATTGAGAACGGCTTCAATTCGATTTAATAACGTCGTGAACTCTTCGTAATTGAATTTATAATTTCCAGCTACCCGTTTGAAATGGGATTTGAAGCTTTTTACAGCTGATTCCCATAAACCGCCCATATGAGGAGCGCTTGGGGGTATAAATTGCCAATTGATACCTTGAGGGGCGTACTTTTGTACGATGTCGGATGACACTTGTTTTAAAAAATCCACAAATTGCTTTTCTGTGGCTCGTTGAGCTCCGATAAAGGTTTTGCCATTATCGCTCATGATTTTTGATGGGTAGCCACGGCGAGCGACGAAGCGAGCAAATGCCGCGAGAAAAGCCTCCGTCGTCAGATTACTACACAGCTCAAGGTGTACTGCCTTTGTCGTGAAACATACAAAGACAGCCACATATCCTTTCATGAGAGTGGGAGACCTTAACATGGACGCCTTTACCTGGAAAGGCCCAGCAAAATCAACACCTGTTGTGGTGAAAGGCAGAGCGAAATTGCAGCGTTCCGGTGGAAGTGCTGCCATAATCTGCGTTCGCATCTTCTGCTTGTGCATAGTGCAAATCTTGCACGTGAAGATGCACTTCTTGATTTGCGGCTTAAGACGGGGGATATAATACTCCTGGCGTACCATCTGTTGCATGAGACGATGTTCGGCGTGTAGCATTAAGATGTGGATGTAATGGAGGAATAATGTGGTAAATGGTGACCTCTCTGGAATTATTATGGGGTGGCGTTCACTGTATGTCAGGCTCGAATTAGCAAGCCGACCATTGGCACGAAGCAGACCTTTCGTGTCCAGAAATGGGTTGAGGAGTAAGAGTGAGCTCTTTTTATCAATTGGCTTCGATTCTCTTAGTAGCGATATATCGCGGCTGAAATAGCGCGTTTGTGTATATGTTATTAGTGCGACCTTTGCCTTTTGTAACTCTAGGTGCGCCACTGTGTTGCATGGGAAATTATGTGATCCCTTCACTTTGCTTTTGAGTTGTTCTATAAATTTGAACATATAAGCTACTACTCTGAGAGCTCTTGGAAACGATGAAAATCGTTCAAGGATGTCGGCCTCATCCAATATTGTGTGAAAGGTGGCGATTTTTCGATCTTCTGGTGCGATAATGTTGCGCATGGGGGATTGTGGCCAAGAGTCAGGAGATTCTATCAACCATCGGGGGCCATTCCACCAGAGGGTGGTGGTGGCAAGGTGCAGTGGCTTGCACCCTCATGTACCTAGATCGGCAGGATTGTCAGCACTGGCTACGTGACGCCAAGTGGCTGATCCCACTAGGTCAAGTATTTGAGACGTTCGGTTAGAAATATACGTCTTCCATGCATGTGGTGGTTTTTCCAACCAGGCTAGTACAATTTCAGAATCAGACCACATATATAGTTTGCATTTTGTCATATTTAAATGCATTTGCACCATGGCTACTAATTTTGACAGTAGTAGTGCGCCACATAACTGAAGTCGTGGGAGACTTATAGTTTTTAAAGGTGCCACCTTAGCTTTTGCTACTAATAAGTGGCTTGTGGTCGTGGTGTCACTTTGCGTGCGCACATAGATAGTAGCGCAGTATGCCTTTTCTGAGGCGTCACAAAAGCCATGTAATTCGACTTTGTGTTCGGGGGAGTAGTTTACCCATCGTGGAATTTGTATCTGAGAAATATCATTCAGATTGTTTGCGAACTGGGACCATTTTTCTAAGCGAAGAGGTTTCACTTGTTCGTCCCAGTCGGTTCCATCTAGCCATAGCTCTTGTATTAAGATTTTCGCTTGGATCATTATTGGCGAAAGCCATCCTGCGGGGTCGAAAAGTTTTGCCACCGAGGATAAAATCTGTCTTTTCGTTATGGCTGATAATGCGGATATGGACTCTGTCGTGTATGAGAACTGGTCCGATATCGCATTCCATTGGATGCCTAGTGTTTTTGTTGTACTTTCCTTTTCGAATATAAGGAAATTAGTGTCCAACAAATTTTCGTTTGGAATATTTTGATTATATTTGGGTGATTTGCCGTAATCTTTTTTAATGGAAACCCTGCGGAATTGAGGGCTTTTATTACCTGTGATAAGGCCTCGTATGCTTGTGGAAGAGTTTGACTTCCAGACAGAATATCGTCTACATACGTTTGAGTTTTCAACACTTCAGTTGCCAGAGGAAATTCTGACTTTGTGTTGTCTGCCAATTCGTGGAGTGTTCGAATGGCTAGATATGGTGCACAGTTAACGCCAAATGTAACTGTTTTTAGTTTGAAGTCGCGTAAAGGACTGGTGGGGGATCTTCGAACATAATACGTTGAAAATCTTGGTCGTCTTTATGTACGACTATTTGCCGATACATTTTTTCAACGTCCCCATTGAAAACGTATTTGAATATACGCCAGTTTAATATCAGAAGCATTAAATCTGGTTGGAGTGTGGGTCCCGTAAATAGGATATCATTTAGGGAATTCCCTGAACTAGTGGTTTTCGAGGCATTAAAAACAACTCTTACTTTTGTTGTTTTTTTGTCTGGCTTCACTACTGCGTGATGTGGCAGATAAAAGGAGTAGTATTTGCCGTTGACGATTTTCTCCCCTGGGGTTACTTCCTCCATGTGATCCAAATGGAGGTATTCTTCTAACACACCATCATATTCAGATTTGAGTTCGCCTTTTTTAAGTAGGTTTCTTTCCATACTTAGAAACTGCTGAATTGCAGAGGTGCGAGAGTGACCTAAGGCGAGTGTGTTAGGAAATTGTTGCTTAAGTGGTAATCGTACGACGTACCGACTGTTTTCTGATCTAGTAGTTGTGGCTTTGTAAAAATCCTCACAATACTGATCTTCAGGGTTGTGACTGATATGGGGGGAGTTCTTCTAGTTCCCAAAACTTTCTCAATTGTGAATTGAGGTACTCATTTGAGACTTCCTCAAATTGAGTTGTTAATGATGTAACTGGTTCCGCAACTAGTCCGCTTAGGACCCATCCGAAAATGGTATTTTGCGCCAGAAGTGTTTTGGTAATTTTCTTAATACCTTCGAGAATAATTTATGGTATGAGATCGCTGCCTAATAGAAGATCTATTTGAGCGGGAGTGTTGCAGTTGGGGTCTGCTAACTTAAGGTGTGAAACCTTTTGCCAATGCTTGCTATTTATATGATAGCTTGGTAGCATGTTGGTTAATTGCGGTAAGACAATAGCTTCTGCTTGTATGCGCTTATCCGCTTTGGGGGAAAAGAGGGTAATGAGGCAGATTTTATTTGAGTTTTGAACAACTCTTCCGCCCATTCCCGTGATTTCAAAGTTGGCCAGTTTTGTTGGTAACTGTAGCCTGTTTTGTGCCCTAGACGCTATAAATGATCGCTGTGATCCTTGGTCTATTAATGTTCTGAGTTTAAACGGTTCTCCTCGGTGTTCGATGGAGACAACTGCTGTGGGTAATAGTACCCTACTGTGGTTTTCGCTATGTAGCGTTTGGGTTTTCATGGCCTTTGAGCAGCATGGTGCTTCTTGGCAGTTTTCAGAATTTGTTGTGGCAACTAATCCTGTTGCTCGTTTTACGTTTGCATTGTTTGGGGGTGAGCTGGAAAAATGTGTTATATGTAACATTGAATGATGTCTTTTATGGCACTAAACGCAATTAAATTTGCTTTCGCAATCTTTAAGCGTATGCGCATGTGACAGACAGTTGGTACATAATTTTTTCGTTCTTACGAAATTGTTTCGATCGCTAACATTCATTTTTTTGAATTTTTCGCACAATTTTAATTTGTGACCTCCTCTGCACAGTTCGCATGACGTTTGTTTATATTGTTCGGAAGAGAACGATTGATTTTTAAAAAAGTTTCTATTTGAATTATTGTGGCTACTTGCTTGGGGTCTATTGAAGCTTCTATTGATCGTTTTTCTATATATATATTTTTATATTGCGCCGCATATACTTATACATGTACATGTATATACTACATATGTTCGCAGTGGTAAGAAGCCGCGAAAGAAGAATTTAATAATTTTTAATTGTAGATATATGTATGAATGTATATATACATATGTATGTATTTGAAATATGTATATTGATTTGAGAGAAAGAGCAAGTTATGCTCTTCGTATGTTATAGTGGTATAAGCGACATATATGTATGTATGTATGAAATAGAATTTTATTTGCGCATGTCTTTTTTTGTTTTTTTTTTCTTATGATGGCCGTAGGGTATTGCTGGAAAATTCTGCAAGTGAATACTTGAATACTTTATTGTTTTTTTTTTTTTTTTTGGGAATAGTTTTTGTGTTATAACACAACAGTAAGCATTTACCGGCAATGAATAATCCGCTATATGCAGTACCAAACTGCTTTGTTTGCGGTTTCTCGGTTTCTACCGGAAAATATACCGATTACCGAATTACCGAAAACAGCCTGGTAACGGTTCTCACTACTTTTTTGACCGGAATTTTGGTCAAGCCGTAAATTTAATTTTGTGAAATTAAATCATACATATGTACATACATAGGTACATGTGTATAACATAAAAAATTGAAAGGAACGATACACTCACTTTGCTTTCCTCCAGGGGCTTTTGGGGATAGTAGGAGTTTACGTGTGTATGTATGTATGTGTGGGCCTTGTGCGTGTGCCTGTGCTTGTGGGTTGCCTGTTGTTGTTGGCGCTGTAGCTGTGCTCGTGTTTTGTATGAATTTTTCTCCTTTTGTTCGTAGGTTATGTCACTGCACTATCACTTTATATGTACATACATATGCATATATATCGCAGGTGTAATTATTATTTTACTCTGCTTTCTCTTTCTTCACTGCACTTTTTGTCACCACACTTTTTTTTTGGTTTTCGTTTTCGGTTTTTTTTTTCGCTTTGGGTTAGATTTGAAAACACTTACTCTTTACATACATATGTATGTGTATTGTATGTATATGTTATTTGATCACTGCACTTTGCCACCACACTTCGTTAGTTTGTTACAGCACTTATGCACACGTAATATAGTTATGTATGTACATATGTATATGGATATACATATGTGTATGTACATACATATGTATATATGTCTATATATGTATATATGTTTTTTTTTTTTAACTGTGTCACCGCACCACCGTTGTCTTTTGACCACTTTAGTATTTTTTTTTTTGTTTTTGCTATCTGTGTTACCTCACTCACCACCGTTGTCTTTTGACTTCTTTTTTTGTTTTTTTGTTTTTTTGCTAACTGTGTCACTTCACCACCGTTGTCTTTTGACAACTTTTAGAACTTTGTTTTTTTTTTTTTTTGTGTTAACTGTTTCACCTCACCACTTGTTTCTTTCTTTGTTAACTGTGTCACGTCACTTTCTTTTACCCCTTTTTTTTTTGTTAGCTGTGTCACGTCACTTTCGTTTAGAACATGTTTTTTCCCTTGTTAACTTTGCCACGTTACCACTTTTTTTGTTAGTTTGGTTTTTAATGATTTGGTTATCGCGTTACCGTCGCGTTACTGTCACCAAAATTTTTTTTTTTTTTTTTTTAAGATTTTATGTTTTTTATCACAAGTGCCGTCCGGTACGGCTCGAAGGACCATATAGAAAGCTCGGTACGCTTAATACTCACGTCTACCAACACTCACTTTTGTTGGGAACTTATAGCGAGCGTGGATGTGATGCGTGATGCTTGATGCGTGTATGCGCGCGGTTGAAGAACAAAAAGTGCCGGTCGCCGTCCGTCGGTCCCTTTTGTTAATTATATCCGATGTCCTCGTGTGTGGTGTATGATGCAGGTGTGTTGAGTGTCAGGTGTGGATGATGAATATGGTGTATGTAGATGTGTTGAGTATGATGTGTGGATGATATGGATGGTGTGAAGATGTGGTGTGTTGTGTTAGAATTAGAGGGGGGCGCAGAAGCTCATTTAACCACTTATGTATGTGCTTTCATGACAAATATATGTATGTATGTATGTATAAATTATATGCAGCGTCGTTTGCGCATAGTAGATATGCGAATCTGTAAGCGTACATTCCTTAACATCGGAGTTATCATTATTTTTCTCATTTAACACTGAAAATGCTCAATTCTGCTATTTTCGACCCCTTCATGTTAAATATTGGTGAAATCCGCTAATAATATTTTTGTGGTGAAATCCACTAATAGAAAACTCAACCCCTCCAAAAAGAGGAACGTGATGACAATCGGCACGCCAGGAACCTTCTCTATATTATACTTTCTCTGCTTGAAAACCGAGGGCATACATACATATGTATGTATGCTTTTGCGTTTTGCCCTCAGCAATTCAATATTGACATGTAAACATAATTATGATATGAGTATAATTTTGTATGAAAGCATGCATAGTAATATTTATAGTTAATTTGGACTTGCATATTTAATAATTTTATTTAATTTATACATAATATGCTATACTAATAAATATTTTTGTATTATATTTCTTTTGAATTGAATTGAAATGAGTTTATCAAAACAAAATACATATGTATGTAAGTTAATGCAACCCAAACCCACTAAAATAAACCTGTATCCCATTTATCTCTAGTAGACACATATGTAATGTAAGTCGACACCTCATTCATCCATAGGATCAATCCAACCGCCTATCATAACAAATAGAATTAACGTAAACAAAGAATATTAAAATCAACAATAGCCAAACAAAGAATATTAAATCAACAATAGCCAATTGGCAAAGTCATCATAAAATCTACCGGAATACAATTACAGAACTTGATCATGCATCAAGAAATGCCACAGCCATCCTTTTTGCATGGTCAGCATTATAATACTATAAGAACTAAAATTAAGAGATAAATAGGACAGTGATGAGTTGTATATCATCAGTTATTAGTAATAAGTCTTAAGCTATAGTTATAAGTTCTTTTTAAAAAAACCAATAAATAAAATAAAAAATTAATTTGTATAAATACATCGTCTATCATATTAATCTTATTATCTGCTCATACAGAGAACATAAAACATAGAGAAGGTGCAGGTTCGATATCGAACATTTTCTAAGATTGGAGTAAGGAATTCACCTCACAACCTCAGAATTCACGATGTGAATGTTAACATTTTTAACAGTTCACTCACATACTCAAACAGAGAATATGAAGAGAAGTAAATATGTGTATTTTCGGCATATAATGACATGGCATATATGCCCAAGCAGAGAATATGAAGAGACAGAAAGAAGAATTTCGTTTTGCTTTTCGTTTATATTTTTTTCCATTTTGACAGCGAAAAATCTGCACAAAATACACCTCTCACATAGAGAACATAAACAAATTTTTTATGTTCTTGTCTCACATGCCGAAGAATATGAAGAGACATAAATATACATATGTATGCATGCCCATGTTGATACTCCCAAACAGAGAATATTGAAGAAAAATAGTATCTTTGATATTCCATAGGAAAGGTACTTATGTATGAATGTATGGAAATATGTATGTATGTAGAACTTTTATTCATTATTTGTCAATTTAATCTTATTTTAAAATAATTCATTTTAAATAAATAAAAGATTTACTTAACATCATTATGATATTTTCATGATTCATGTAAGCTTTCAACCAGGGAATTCCTTTCATACGCAATGTACAAATGTAAGGAATTTCGTATTGACGTCGGCATTTCTATTTCTCATACTTCAATTTTTGCTTTCAATCAAGGAATTGCTTGTATGTACATATGTATGTGCAATGTATGCCTTTGCGTTTTGCCGTCGGCATTTCCATAATGGCATGCAAAAGTAATTATGCATTTCTTTGTTTCGTTTTGGCCCAATTTTGTATGTTAAGACAAGTGTCAATAATTGCGCCAAAATCAAATAAATATTTACATATCACTTACCAGGGAACCTGTAAAAATCTTCTTCTTACATGTTCTTTGTATATATCATATGTATGTACCAGAGACCTGCACGATTAAGGTAGGCATCGTACGATTACGTTACTAAGTAACACTTCTGACGATTACCACGATGCGAAGGCAACATTGCGCATCGGCATCGCGGCATCGTGGCATCGTACGATTACTATCTGGTATCGTCAATGGCAAATGAAACGAAGTATGTACATACATAAAAGAAAATTCTTGTGATTTTTCTTTCGTACTTACCTTATATTAGGAAAAAATTAATAAAATTCTCTTCATTTAAACATAAATTAATTCAATAAAACATAACATAACACAACATAAATTAATTCAATAAATAAAAATAAATTAAATATATCTCGTTATTTTCGATCAAAATAAACAACGAATTAAAAATAAAAAAATATTTAATATGAACTTAATTTTTTTGTTGTGAATGCAAAAATAAAATGACGTCCAGATTTTCTCCTTTCAAATTTGTTCTTCTTTCTTCTAATATACGGTTTGCCAAACTAAAACATCTTTCGCTTGCTGCACTAGACACTGGAATACATAAAATTTGTCGTGCCAGTCTAGCCATCAATGTAAACTCATCTTCATGACGCGCACAATACTAATTGAGTAACATGTTAGTAATCGGCGATGCCGCGATGCCGATACCCACGATGCCGATGCCCACGATGCCAAAGTACCGTTACGTAGCGTGTACTCGCCGCATCGGCATCGCCGCTTGCTAACATGTTACTTTTTTAATTACTCGTGCAGGTCTCTGGTATGTACATAAATAAGTATTGAGCTTTACACACAAATGAAAGTAACCATCCTTCTTGCTCCTACTTTTATGTATATTGGCCCAATTGACAAGTGTCAATAATTGCGCCAATTTTCATAAAGTTGGTGATTTTGTGAAGTGCGGACGGATTTTTTCTCAGTCGTGTTATTTTTAAAAATCGAAATAAAATGCCGAAAGTTCGTAAGTGTCGCGTGCGCGGGTGTGAGAGTACCAGCGGTGGGGTACTACGTTTATTTAGTTTCCCAAATGAATGTGAGTTGGCTGAAAAGTGGAAGGAGAATCTAAAAATTTCTCCCACTGACCACGTTCCAGCCAGCAACTCATTTATTTGTGAGAAACATTTTCAAAAAGAGGCAATTGGCCCAAAAATGCTTAAAAGGAATGCAGTACCTACATTACATCTGGGTAAGTGTAGTTCTTTTTTTATCTTGGGGGTTGCTTAAATATATACTAAATTTATTGGGGAACACACACCACTGCTTTGATTGAAATGAAAATATCTGAATTTTAGGTTTGTATTTAACAATTTTATTTAAAGCGTTAAGTTTGTATTTTTACAAGTTAATAAATATGATGCCGGTGCTGGCGATCGAGTTGCTTCAGATCATGGTCGAACGCAAAATCCGGAGCATTAGTGAGACAGCATCCGGCTGTTTTAGAATTAAAAGCTGAGCGTTGCGCGCAGGATAGGAGGCGATCGAAGTGTACAGCTTTAGCGCGGCGGAGATGGGTGGAGACGATGTCGAACGTTTTTATTACAACTTAAATGCGAAGGATGGGTGTCGCAAACTGAAAGTTGAAGTGCTGTTGATAAGATGTGTACCGAAATGTATGTGCTGGCGAAAGGTGTCGACGGGGCGCTGGGTAGAAGCGAATGTTCCAAGAACGAATGTGTCCGCAATCCTTTTGCCCAGCCTTTTTGTTAAGTGGGTTGATTGATGGAGAGGTGTGGTGAGTTGTGTCGTGTGGTGATGTATGAGTGTGCTGTCATCGGAAGTGTTGTATTAGTGTGTGCCAGTTTTTCCGGGTAGAGGGGGCAGGTGCTTAACTCATTTAAACATCCTGGGCTCCCTAGGCGAACGTTTTGCCTAGTATTATACGTATGTGCGATATATGCGATTGCATGTATAGCGGAGTACTTCTGGTAGAGTACCCGAGGGCGCAGAATACCTGTAAATGGTAAAAACGGCTTTGGTTTTAAACATATTTGGTACGCATTTGCTTTCGTTTCCTTGATAGGTTTACTATTGTGGATTTACTAAAAATTTCTTTATCATCGGTTTGTTCAACTGGCTGTTTATTATTTGCCTTTTCTGTGTTATCGGCTTATAAAGGATAGTAACTCCACGCCTGGCTCAGATGTGGCCAGAATGGGTACTTCTTAGCCCTAGAGTTAGGACTATAAAATTAGAGGGATCTTGAGTGAGAGTGGCCGCTAATGGAGAACGGCTTCACTTCGCACAGTAGAGAATTCTTCATAATTACTTAATGCTTTGTATAGCTGATTCCCCTTAATCACCAATGTGAGGAGCGCTTATGTAGATGAATATTATTCAACTTTTTGTACAATTTTATTATAGGAAATATTTAAGTGCATATGCATTAATTTTACAAGTAATGGCCCGCCTACGTTCTAGAATTTTTTTTTTTAATTGTTTTTTTTCTCATTATTGGCGAAGGCCATCCTACGGGGCCGAAAACTTTGTATGCGCTTTTAATATAGGAGGAAGTCTCCCTATATCCGGCTCCAAGGACCATGAATAATTTTGGGGCAAGAAAAATGCTTTTGTTCGTTTGAATATAATTAAATTTAATTTCCAATGTTAACTTTGATATTTTACATTTCACAATAAAATGTGTAAGTGAAAGGAAAGTGTACTCGTTACGTGCGTATGTGTTATTGAAATCCACAGCGAGCAGACGAGGAAGTAAAAAAGGGACGTACAGGAGCTCGGTCGAATAAAATGCTGAACTCAGCGCGCAGGATCCATCCGATCGTTGATATGTGACGAATGTGTGACGAATTGTGTCGAATAGCTTAGTACGAATCATGTTTCCTATCCTGCTGTCCATCCTTTTTGTTTAGTGGGTAGGGGTACAGGTGTGGTGAGTTGTGTTGTAGTCATCAGCAGTGGTGAATTGCGATCTAGCATTAGGATGCGCCAGTTTTACCGAGTTGAGGGGTGGATCCTTAACTCATTTAAACATCCTGGGCCCCCTAGGCGAATATTTTGCCTAGTTTTATATATATAATCTGATGCATGTAATTCGGCTTACTGTTGGTGGAGTAACCGAGGCCGCAGAATATTAGATGTAAGAAGCCATTTTGGTTTTAATAGCCAATTGTATTTTGTGTAAATATTGGTGCCTGAGGTACTAATTGATTTTGCGTGCTTTGACGACTTAAGTTGTCAAAAGTTGTTTGCTTTTATTAATTTTATTAGCTGTTATTTACAATTTATTTTTTATCGGTTTGGCATACCGGTAGTTGCCTTTTCTGTATGATCGGCAATTGTTTGCATTTAATTTATTCTCGGCTTATGAAGGATAGTAACTCCACGCGTGGCTCAGATGTAGTCAGAATGGGTACTCCTTAGTCCAGGAGTTAGGACTATGAAATGACTATGAGGGATCTTGCGAGAGAGTGGGCGGTAATTGCGAACGGCTTCATTAGAATTATAATTTTTTAAGTGGGATGTTCAAGTTGTACAACAGATTCTCACCAACTACCCTTATGAGGAGCGCTTATGTAGAGACGATAAGAGCGACCTCTGCTTTTGTTAATTTTTTATTTATTCTATTTGAGAAATTATGAAAAAGGTCGATTTTTCGACTTTTTGATACAACTGTGTTACTTTTTATGTTTTTATGTATGCACTGAGTTGGCGTTTAGTAGCCCGCCACCGCTCAAGGATTTGTTCGAAATTGTTTTTTTTTTCCATTATTGGCGAAAGCCATCCTGCGGGGCCGAAAAGTTGTATGTGCTTTTAATAATTTGGAATGTCAGAGGTAACTCTGACTTTGTTTTTTATACCGATTTGTGGAGTATTGGAAAATTGTGGCTCTGGTGGTAATCGCACGACGTACCGGCCATTATTATTATTTGATTGAGTAGTTATGGGGGGAAGTTTTCTTAACTTTTGACATTTCCTTAAATGCGAATTAAGGTATTTGTTTTTATTATACTCAACTTGAGTTGGTATGGTGGTGACTAGTTCTGTAACTAGTCCATTTTGTGTTTCGCTGTGCAGCGCTTGAGATTTGTGTGCCTTTGAGCAGCATGGTGTCTCTTGGCAATTTTTAGTATTTTGGCTTTCGGGATTTGCTTTTGTAAGTAAAGCTGTGGTTCTTTTTGTATATGCGCTCCTTTGAGGTGAGATGTGATATGTGCTGTTATGAAGCATTGTATGATGTCTTTTATGACAATAGAAGCAATTATATTTGCTTTTGCAATTTTTAAGATTGTGTGTATGGGACAAGCAGTTTGTACAGAGTCTTTTTGATCTGACAAAGTTGTTCCTTTCGTTAATATTTAATTTTTTAAACTTATCGCAAGTTTTAAGCTTATGCCCTCTTGTGCATAGTTCGCATGACGTGTGTTTTTTCTGTTCGGATATGAACGAGAGCGTTTTGTGAAAGCTTTTGTCTAAATTTTTGTTGCTTCTAGCTTGAGGTCTATTGAAGCTTCTATTTTGGTCGTGTTTAATGATCTTAGTTTTGATTATTTTTTCTTCTAACCTTTCCGCAATTTCATATTGGGTGGTGAGAAAATCTGTCATTTGTTGCCACGTTGGGCACTTTTTTCGTGATGAGAGCGATTGCTGCCATAGAAGTGACGACTTTTCTGGTAATGCGGCGGTGCAAATGTTTACCGGAATTGGGTCCCAGCTGTCTGTGGGAATATTTAGTGTCGATAAAATCGACAAACAATTTGAAACAGTGGATTCTAGTTTGATGAATTCTACACTTGTTCCTTTCTTAATTTTTGGCAAGTTCATTAGTGTCGTTACTTGCTTATCGACTAGTATTCTGTCGTTTTCATATCTAGCTTTTAGAGCTTCCCAAGCCAAATTGAAATTGTCGTCATTTAATGCGAACTGTTTGACTACTTCGCCTGCTTGACCTTTAGTTTTGTATCTGAGGTGATACAATTTTTGCGCATGTGATGATTTAGGATGGTTTATGTACACGGCCGAAAACATGTCCCGGAAGGACGGGCATTCTTCATAACCTCCGAAAAAGGTTTCTGTGTCACATGCGGGCACCTCGAGGTGGATGCCTGAACTTGCCTTTTGACTGTCTACGAGTATTTGTGGCAGCTCTACTCTACTGTGGAGAGTAGGTGCAATTGCTTTAATGAGCTTTAGTTGATCGGAGATCATAGCTCTTATTTCTTCGAACTGGTCTAAGCAGTTTTCGTATATGGCGTAAGCAGATAATTTAAAATTTTGTGGTAGATCTGAATCGTCAGACTCTACAATGGCGTCATGAGCCGCTTGGAAGCGAGTCCAAAAATTTTTAAGATTTTGACTTTTGATTTCTAGTAGCGATTCAGAGTTTTCTTGAATCGATAAAGAGGCAAATCTAGTGCAGTATCTTGTTAAACTGTCACTTTCTGAAATAAATTTAATAGCCTGTTTTGAGCGTGTAGCTCCTGCAGGCGTATATTGGTTTTTTTCGTTATTAACCATTTCTTTATTATTATGTGATAAAGATGTTGTAATTGTAAATATAATTTGTAATTTAATTATTAAATTCGCACTTTTTCTTTATGTGTACTTTTTGTCCTTATGTTGGTATATGGGTATACCCTAATACTTGGACTTGTATGTATGAGTTGTTGTGCAATTGAGAGCTCGTTGAAGATATCAATTTGCTTTGTACATATGTAAGTATGCACGAATTGTTTGTGCTAATGTATCGCGCAAAGTGTAGCTGTAATGTTTTGTACAATCCCGCTTGTTTTTATTTGACAAAGAACAAGGGGTATTGCTGAATATTTACCAATGTGGACTTTGGATAGAAGTATAGTTATATACAATTGTATACTTATGTACCAATATATATTTTTGTTTATTTTTTTTTTTTTTGGTATCAAAAATTATTTTTTATTACTAAAATAATCAGTGTTACTTTACCGGATTGTTTAATTATTTAAGGAATAATTCGATCACCCTTTTATGAAAATTATTTAAGACTTAACATATAGTAACCAGTGCAGGGTATAAATTCGAAGGTGAACTCTATAAAGAAAATGAGCGCGAAAACGGATTAGGTAAACCAGATGTTTTCCGTATGCACTATTACACATATAGTATGTATATACTTATGTTTATAAGTATGTAAATGTTCTAATATGTATGCATGTAAAAAAAATATATTTGCACCAGGTAGATACGCATATATGTATGTTTGTAAGTATGTTTTCATTTTGTGTTGCTTTTTCTGTAATAATTTCAATTATTGCCTTCGCTTACTAATTTTAAGCAGGCATAAAGGGTATTGCCGGATACTGGTGCAAGTGAATACTTGAATTTTTATTTTATTGGTGCGTTAATACAGTTTAGACTACACAAAGGTAGGCTAGTACATAGGCATCGAAAATTTTGGTATTTGTATTTATGTATGTATGCATATGTGTACATATATATATTATACTGAACAGTTTTCGGGTTTTCCGGAAATTAAACCCAAAAGTTAGCACCGTTTGGTAGCCGCATTAAATTATTAAATGTGTCATACATACATATGTATGTATGTGCATATAATATATATTATATATATACATATATATTAAGGGACTTGATACGCTCACTTGGTATTTTGGTACGTTTGTGCAGGGTATATTTCGTTTTGCGTTTTGTTCCTCTTCCTTTGCTCCAGCAGGCTACCTCCTTCTGCCGTTGTTTTGTTGTGTGTATGTATATTTGTTGTAATGTGCGCGGCCGTTTGTTTCTTTTTTGTTTGTTTAATTGGTGTTTTAGTTATTTGCGTCGGATTTGTGTTTAAGCTTATTGTTTAAATTTCCTTTTCGCCCACGATTAATTATTTAGTTGATGTTTTGTGTTTAGGTAACGCGCGTTAGTTTGTTGCTCTTGTCTTTGTTGAAATTGTTTATTGTTCGTTTTGTTGTCGTTACACTTTATGTATGTATGACTGTATGTATATATTTTAAATGTACTGCACGGCACCTTCTGCTGATTATTATTTTTGTTTATTATATGTACATAAGTATGCGGCTATGTTTTTTTTTTGTTGTGGTTTGGCAAGCACTGTTTTCTATTCTTTTTTTTTTTGTTCTTTTTCTCACAGCACCCTTTTTGTTTTTTGTTCACCGCACAAGTATATATTAATTTGTTTATTGTGGTTTATGTTTTTCCACTAGTGCCTTTCTGTGAGGCTCGAAGGACCATGAATAAATATATACCCAATTTATTGGGGAACACACACCACTGCTTTGATTGAAATGAAAATATCTGAATTTTAGGTTTGTATTTAACAATTTTATTTAAAGCGTTAAGTTTGTATTTTTACAAGTTAATAAATATGATGCCGGTGCTGGCGATCGAGTTGCTTCGGATCATGGTCGAACCCAAAATCCGGAGCATTAGTGAGACAGCATCCGGCTGTTTTAGAATTAAAAGCTGAGCGTTGCGCGCAGGATAGGAGGCGATCGAAGTGTACAGCTTTAGCGCGGCGGAGATGGGTGGAGACGATGTCGAACGTTTTTATTACAACTTAAATGCGTAGGATGGGTGTCGCAAACTGAAAGTTGAAGTGCTGTTGATAAGATGTGTACCGAAATGTATGTGCTGGCGAAAGGTGTCGACGGGGCGCTGGGTAGAAGCGAATGTTCCAAGAACGAATGTGTCCGCAATCCTTTTGCCCAGCCTTTTTGTTAAGTGGGTTGATTGATGGAGAGGTGTGGTGAGTTGTGTCGTGTGGTGATGTATGAGTGTGCTGTCATTGGAAGTGTTGTATTAGTGTGTGCCAGTTTTTCCGGGTAGAGGGGGCAGATGCTTAACTAATTTAAACAGGGGTGTTTATTCGAGTGTAATATTTGCTTGTGGGTGCTCTTACAAGTGCATGAGTGTGTTTGATGATTTGCGGGTGCACATACAAGTGTGTTTTGATAATTTGCCCAGCCAGCATTTAGACATAAAAATAATCGTTTTGTGAGCGTTCTGTGACCTTTACAAAATAAGAATATATTCTAAATATAACAATAATAATAACTAATCCTGTGCAAATATGCTGAACTAAATCTTTTAATTTCATCTTTAACAAAAGGTATATTCAGAACTGAATAAAGAATGGCTTTATTTGTTATGAACCAAGGCGCGTTTGTAATTAATCTTAGACTTTTCGATTGGTATCTTTGTAGAATTTCAATATTTGTATTACAAGCAGTGCCCCAAAGTTGAACACCGTATGTCCATATAGGTTTTAGTATAGGTTTATGTATATATAAAAGTAATTTATTTTCAAGATATAACTGCGATGTATGCCCAAGTATCCAATATCCTTGTTTGGTTTTTATTTTTAATTGTTTATTTTTGGCTGGTATGTGTGTGTGCTTAATTAAATTTCCTGTGGGTGCATATAATATTTAATATTACATATGTGTATGTGCATATGTATGTACATACACTTATATTGAAATTTAGTATTTATTATATATATTTTATATTTATCTTTATATTTACTTACAATTTTAGATGAGGCCCCAACGCAATTATTTCAACCGGTGCGCCCGTACAAAAGTTGCTGCGTTAGCAACTGTGCCGGTGGAGTAAAACTTTTTACGTTTCCTAAAACGGAAGTTGCTAGAAATAATTGGGTTAAGGCCTGCAATCTTCAGTTACCACTGAAAAAACATTTATATATATGTGAAAGACATTTTCACAATAAAGATATCTCGTCAAGGCGCATTTTGAATGAAGCTCTTCCTGTGCTAAATTTAAAATTTGAAGTTGACGAAACTAGTCAGCAATCGCCACAGTGGGTTTTGCCGCCGGTTGTACAAACATATGATGTTTTAAAAACCGAGTGAACAACACCAAATGATATGTCATTTGAAGAGATGGGAAATCCAAATGACATATCATTTGAAGAATTTGAAAAATATTCCCGCCTTCATGGAATACAAATGAAAGCGAAGATAGTGAAAATATCACTGTTCGCCACCACGAGCATTACGCTCAAGTAGCTAGGGGTTTTCAAAGCAATTCTTTGAGGCAAATGAAAAAGATTAAAGAGCTAAAAAGGAAAGTTTTCCTGTTGACAAAAAAATGTCAAGCTCTCGAAAAAAACGTCATAATAACAGGCGATGCTAATGAACATGCGATAACATTCGCAAAAATGATTTTGAAGAAAAAAAAAGGAGAAATCAATGGCTTTAAACATAAATTATATGTCGACTAAGACAATCAGAAAAGATCTGACGTACAACAACGTACGAGATGTGATTGATGGCTTCGTCGATAATGGAGAAGGTCACCGGGATAGCGTGATCGGCAATAAGTGTTGCTTCTTTATGTTGAAAGGCATAGTCGCGAAATGGAAATATGTAATTTCCTATTATGTGGCAAAAGGTAGCGTCAAAAGTGAGAATTTGTTGGATTTGCTCAAGAGCAATATAAATGCCTCGGAACAAATCGGGCTTAAAATTAAATCAATAGTGTGCGACCAAGGTACACCAAATACCAAATTGAGGCACCTATTAGGCGCTACGAACGAAAAACCATAGTTCTTTCATAATGAAAGAAAAATATATATGATGTTTGACTATTGCCATTCAATAAAATGTATGCGCAATATGTACTTAAAGTATGACGTTGAAATGCAAGATGGGCTGACAACTTTTAAAGATGTCCGAAAAATATATGCCATAGACCAGGCGAACGTTAATTTTAAAATGTGTCCTAAATTAACCTATTCGCATGTGTACCCCGGAAATTTAGAAAAAATGTCAGTGCGTTTTTTGCTGCACAGAGGCGGGTGCGAATCTATGCTGCAACAATATAGTGGTCCGAGTCGATGTTAGGACCTCGGAGCGCACGCACATCTAAGACACTGGAGACTTGTCTTCCGTATATCACAGCATGATCGATCTGGTTGGTGGTTTTTCGATGGGAGACACCCAGGTGGCTTGATGTATTTTCTTATACTGGAATCTAGTACTACTGGAATTTCGGGCCCCGGCGAAGTCTATCAGCATCAACCCATTTAGGGATTATTCATCGTGGAGGCTGAATTTACAGACCTAGTGCCAACGATACCTTCTTTGCTCACTCTGGAGTTAAGGTCGCCAAGCACGATTTTGATATGGTGGCGGGGGAAGCTCTCATAGGTGCGCTTCAAGCGCTCATAGAAGACATCTTTGGTCACATCGTCCTTCTATTCCATCGGGGCGTGGGAGCAAATCAGAGATATGTTGAAGAACTTCGCTTTGATCCGGTTTGTGGCTAGACGTTCATCCACCGGGGTGAATGACAGTATTCGGCGACGGAGTCTCTCTTCCACCACGAATCCCACACCAAAATTTGCGCTCCGTTATATGGCCAATGTAGTAAATACCACAAGGACTTGTGATGTCAGCCTTCACTGTAACGAAGACATCAACCAGCTGGGCAGCAGCACCTTCCCAATTAAGGGACCGGAGATTACAGGTTAATGCCATGGTCGTCATTAAAAAGGGGGCTAACTCATCCGAGGCTTGTTGTTCTTTTTCATTGGGTGCGGTTCTTACAAGGCGGGTCGCAAACCCAGCGCACAACCCTATGGAGGGGATGTTTCGCCTTCAAACGGGTGTTGTTAGGCTACCCAGAGTATTCTTGGTAACAAAAGAATCGTTTCTGGCCACTCCCAAGTGAATGGCGATCAGAGAAATTTCCTCACTTGCGTGATCTTCTACAAATGACTCCAAATTCCATGACTCCTGCAGCCTGAACATTCTGGAGAAATTTTAAACGTTGGCGTTACGTCTAGGCAGGCACCTATAAACAGAGTGGAGGAGCGCGAAAATTTGCCTATGAAAGCTTTGGAGAAGCAGGCCGAAACGCAACAAAGCCTTGTCAGTATATTACAAAACTTTAACTTAATACTCGTATGCAATGGAATCGCTAAGTTTGTATGTATAATAGAATATTTGTGAATTAAAAAAAGAAAATTGGCACCGTATAAAATGATAGAAGAATGAAAGAAGAAAGGAAATATTGAAAAAAGGCGACATATAGAAGAAATTAATTAATGGAATTGGAATTAAAAAAACTTACAATACTTGAAATAAAAAACGTATTTCCAGCAATTCCAAATTAATTTCGATTATTTTATTGTATGTTACATATACGAGTTAAAAAAACTTTTTTTTGGTTTTTTATAAAAAAATAATTTGGGAGCGATTCTCCTTTATTGAATTCTGTCTTAGAACTAAAAATTACAATTAATTATTATTATTAATTATTAGCCTACGTTTGCCGCTGCAACGGGTATGGTGTTCGTTGACGCTGCGCTTCCCACAGGTTGACACTACACTCTCAGCGATTTAGTTGGTGTCGTATTTTATTGCTTTGTATCGTATGTGTGGAGTGCTAACTAGTCCCCCCTTGAAATTCAAACGTCGTCGTTTGAATCTTGAGGTGTATTGAAGATTTGATAGAGTCCGTCTATTGCCGGTTGTGATAGTATTTGGTTCATCTTCCTTGCGTTGTTTTAAAAGATTTTTCCCGGAGATTAAGGCGATCACTATTATGATGGCGATTAGGGCGATGCTGGTTGCATGTTTGGCTCTATTTGCTGCTTCTAACAAGCTTACTTCTTTTGTATTGTTGAAGTTTAGCTGTTTCATCATCTCCAGCGAAAGGAATTCCTCTATGTTGAGGGGTGCGGATGACGGTTGTAGAATGGCTGGTAATGGTTTACTTGCTGTTCTTTCTTCGTTATATGTAGATTTTTTTCGTGTTGATAATAATGCTTACGTTGGTATACAAAATGATGAATGTCCCATTTAAAAATATTGATTCGTTATTTATTGAAATTTCTCCATTGAATTTGTTTAGAAGCAGTATGCCAGGTCCCATTTCCGCTATAGTTGAGATTTGTTGGTTGTTGACCTCCGTGCGGTCTGGCAAACGACTTTCTAAAAGATTGTTTATACATATATGAATAATTACTTAAATCTACTACATTATTATTTTACAATAATTTCTTATTCCATAGATTCTCTTTTCGCAATTTATAATTGTATTGAAATTGATTTTATTAATTTTCGCATTATTTTTACAGCTCTAATGTCTAAAGTTTTTCAAATATGGTTATCTACGGTTGGGAGGCTTGCAATATAGATTATAATTTTACCATTAGTTGAAATTTTTATTTCAGAAAATTCACTAGATTTACATATGGGATATCGTCATTGTCTATTGCTTTCTTTTCAATATTTACTTCTTCATTTGACATATGAAAACGAATGTATTGTGTTCTTTAATTATTTCAAACTTATATTTCAGCTGTAAGAATGATTCCATTTCTAAACTTTTTTCATTTTGTATAGTTTTAATTATATTATTTCACTAATTTTGTGTATTGTAGGTTATTATTATTTTTTAAAACATTATTTATTTTATTTGAAATTACTTCGTAGTCTTCATGATCTGGACTTTCTGCAATCCATTCCCATGCGCTACCCGAGAAATTTATTGATCTTTTTAGTTTCTTTTCAACTTTTAAAATATTCAGTTGGGCTCTTATTTGTGTTATTAGGTGGAATATGAAGGGGTAGTTAGGATTTTTGCCGATAATTTCGGTTTCGATGGTCGCTTCTATATGGTCAAGTGTCTTCGTATATTTTTCTATAACAGCCGTTTCCTTTATTACTGTTATGAGTTGTGAGTTTCAGTAATCGAGTATCTGTACTTCCGCCATTCTGAAAAGAATGTCAGTACATATTTAGTTACGTATCCTACCTTTGTGAATTATTTGTCCTTTTTCAGTTAGCATGGTACTATTTCTATCTTCCTTAACTATTTCCTTGCTGTAGGGTTTATTTAGCTGAGTTCCTAATCACCTATTTTTCTTACCAATATTTTTGTCCTGGTAGATATGCTTTTATTTCCTTCTTATTTTTATTATGGTATTCGATATCCTTTCTTTGTGCCTGAGCTAATTTTTCTAAGCTGCTTTGTCTAGTTATTTCTATGTCCTCCGGGGTAAATGTAACATTTCTATGAAAAAATAGGTCAACCGGTCTTTTAAGTGTTGTGAAATGAACTGAATAATTATACTCAGATACTGCTATTTCTAAAAGTTCTTCAACATTTCTGTGTTCACCGTTTTCTTTTATGCAGCGCATTATTTCGATTAATGTAGAGCGGAACCTTTCCACTTGTCCGTTAGCTTGGCTTTTGTATGAAGGAGTAATGTAAACTGCTATTCCTAACTCGACTTTCATCATAAATTTTAAACAGGCTGAGTTTAAAGATGGCTCATTGTCAATAACTATTAATTTTGGTACTCCGAAAAAAATTAGAATGTCTCTAAGGGTCCTCTGATCTCTTCTATTGCTCTGCTATTTAGACTTTTTGTTACTGCGAATTTTGTAAATTTATCTAAAGCTGCCATAACTATTTTTCCTTCTGTTAAAAATATATCGATATGAACTGTGTGTCCTGGATATGTTGATAATGGAGTTTCTGCAATTTTCGGTTGATTGGGATGTCTCTCGTTCTTATTTTCTTTACAAATGGTGCATTTAGCTATTATTCGTTTTATTTTATTTAACATACCGGGAAAACTTTGCCATCGCTTCATTTTACTGTTGGTATTCTCATGGCTTAGGGCATAGGTTAGGGGTTGATGGTCGGTGATAATTTTTTGAACCGTAAAGGTAATTTCTAAATGTATTAAGTGACCATATTATAGAAAGCATTTCTTTCTCATTAGTAGCATAGTGCACTTCGGCATAGGTCAAAGTTCTCGAAATGAAAGTGATTGGTCTACCGTCTTGCGATAGGACGGCACCTAATGCAAAATCTGAGGCGTCAGTTCTGAGTTCAAAATTTGGATGCGCTAAGACAATATCTTTGGATACTAAAGTGTTTTTTATTTTATTAAATGCTTCTAAGGCCTCGTTGTTTGGAGACATAACCGGCTTCTCCACTTAGTAGTGCTCTTAAAGGTATTAAAATCGTCGGTAGTAGCCTAAGGAAGGATCTTAATTCTTTGAGAGTTTGTGGGACTGGAAATTTAGCTACCGCTTCTATTTTTTCGGGATTGGTTTTTATCCCTTTTGAGCTGACTACATATCCTAAAAATTCTACTTCTTCCTTTGCAAATGGACATTTGTCTAATTGGATTTTCATGTTTGCATGTTATATAGTTTGAAATACTAATTCTATATTTTTAAAGTGTTCCATATCTTCGTTTTCGACAAATATGATTACATAATCGATGTAAACATAGCATTTTACTCCTATATGTTGACGAAGGATATCGTCTAGTGCTATTTGGAATGGAATCTGATGAAACCCACTTTTTAAGTCGATGACAGTAAATAATTTATTATTTCCCAGATTTGCGAGGACTTCGTTAATTTCTGGTATAGGATATTTATGGGGGATCGTAACTGAATTGAGTTTGCGGTAATCTACGATCATTCGATACTTTTTTTCGCCAGAGGCATCTGACTTTTTGTTTACGATCTTCGGGAGTTATACAGAGATTTTGATCTCCTTATTATTCCGTTAGCAAGAAGTTCTTCGGTTTGACGGTCGATTTCGTATTTTAATCCCATAAGATATGTGTATGGCTTGGGGTAGACAAATTATTAACTTCGTGTGATATTCGGTGTTTCAATGTTATATTTATATTTTGGCAAATTGTCATTAAATTTTTATCGGTATTGATGATTGCTTTCACTTGTTTGAGTGTGTCGTTGCCTACTATGCCGTGGAAGGAAGAAGGTAATATGAAGAATTTTATTTTTTCCACTGCTGGTATAAAAATGACTATAAAGGTATGGTGTGTAATTTCAATTGTCCCGCAACTCATTTTACCGTAAAGGGCTTTTCGTTCAAAATTGGGTTCCTAATCCTAGTTGATTGAATATAATAGGTACTTATTAGATCTGATACCAGATCAGAAAATCTACTATGTCTCCGCGCCTTGTTTTAAATTCGTAATAAGGCAGCCAAGACGGCACTTATCTAAAACATGAATAGTATCAAGCTCATTTTGGCTGGAATTATCGGATTTGTTATTCCGTTTGGGTCTAAATCTACTGTGTTAGTAAAGAAATTGCGTTGTATTTTACTTGAAGGGTGAGTCAGTTGTGCGGAAACCGGACGTTTCGGTGGTCGATTGTCCTGGGTATATTAGGTATATTCTAGTAATTAACCTGTCTTGATTGCATTGACTGGTCGGCGATTTAGGTGGTAAGTTCGGTCTGTTGTTAAAGGAGGTATTTCCTCCAGTAATATGGGAGTGGTTCGCGTAATTATTGAATGTCGGCATGAATCCTTGATTATTCTGCATGTAATTGGTGGAGTGTTGGCGATACCGATTTGGTTGACGACCGAATACATGTTGGTCGAAATTTCATCTGGGGGAGTGGGAATATGTTAGTTCGGGGTAAAAAGCTCTATTGTTATTAAACTTATTAAATGATTAATTGTTTCATTTGTATGATCAAACATTGAACTCAAAAAATAATCTTTAACTTCTTACCGCTGGTGGGGAAAAATAAAAATCTTTCGTGATTGAGAATATATTCAAACTAGTTTTTATTTTGTATATTCATTACTTATATACTATTTTAAGAGACTATCTTAAATAATTAATATATGTGTATGTGTATGTATGTTTTGCAGCATATTGTTTATGCTGCTTTATATAGGGTTGTTTTCACGTGTACAATTCAATACATGTCTGAGTGTCTTTAATGTTATCCGATCTGTAAAATTATGATTTGTGTTTAGCCATGCATTTTTAAATGTATTATTATAATATAATAATATTATGTATTATTGGATGCACATTGCATGTAAATGCATGTGTCTGTTTATATACATATGTAATACTATTAAAAATTAATATCTATTTTCAAATATATTGGACGCACATTGCATGTGTTTTTTTGTTTTGTTTTTTTTTTTTTTAACTAGGAGGAAGCATCGAAAGCCTGGACCCCATGTCAATGTGGAACTTTAATCCGAACTAAACCTACCGTCCTGTACCGTTCCCCCCGGTACCACCCTCAAGTATTACGTCGGGAAGATGGTTGAGTGACACTCCTGCGTTCGTAATGGTCAAAATGCATTCAGTTACAACTTGGCCCCACCTCTGTTGGTCTAATAACCCCCCTTGTACATTGTTCGTCGCCGTGGGTCGTGATTGTTCGTTACATTTAACAGCTCTCTTCTCCGCCGCTTTTTGCTAGCACGTTGGGATTTCATAACCCTGGCTGTGACTTCGCAAGCAGCTTTCCACTTCTCTACTGATTCGACCATTTGGTTTACCAAGTTATCAGGAGTTGGGTCTACACCAAACGCATTTTTTAAGTGTTGCCTCTCATGATAATATTTCGGGCAATAGAAAAATGTGTGCTCTACATTTTCGACGGTATCGCCTCCGCAATAATCGCATATGTCGTTATTTTCGTGTCCGAATCGTTTCAGATATGCTCTGAAGCAGCCATGTCCTGTGAGGATTTGAGTTAGGTGGAAATCTACCTCACCGTGCGGTCTGTTTAGCCATGGTTCAACGTTGGGGATCAGTCGGAATGTCCACCGCCCATTTTCGCTTTCCTTCCAGCGTTTTTGCCCGTGATTCACCGTCTCTGCCCTTGCAATTTCTTTCAATGTGTTATGCGGTAACCTGTCATTTATAAGACATTGAATTTTATTGGCCAAGAGGTCTAAAGGATGTAGGCCCGGATTATTAGGGCAGAATCTTCCGATACTGTGCGGAACGCAGAGCATACTCTCAGCGCGCAAGTGGCATATATAGAAAAAAGGCCACGGCCATAAGATTTTATTTCGAGGGCTTTTACCCATATCTGGACGCCGTACAGCGCGACTGACTTTAATACTTTACTTTGGCCAGCGGGTATTTAGCATTAAACGGGTCAAGGCTCTGCACAGCCTTTTTGTAGTTTTTCGCAATGTGTACGCTAAGTGTTCCTTAAAGGACATCCTTGCATCAAGGCTGATTCCCAAGTACTTAATTGCTGGTTGTGTAGTGATGCTTACACCCTTAATGCTGAACGTGGCAACTTCCTGTACTTTTCTGCCAGTAATGAGTACCGCCTCGGTCGTGCTCTCCGCTAGGTTCAGTCTGTTAATTTCGAGCCAATCGCTTATTAACGTTATTGTCCTAATGGTAATCGTAACTACATCGTGTATGTGCTTTGCTATAACCACAACAGCGGTATCGTCTGCGAACCCAATGATATGTACGTTTTTGGGTACTTTGAGCCGCAGTACTTCGTCATACATTATATTCCAGAGGAGGGGCCCGAGTACAGATCCCTGTGGCACACCCCCGGAGATTTTGTATTTTTTGTAGCCCTGATTTGTGTTATAGCATAGGGTCCTATCGTTGAAGTAACTGACTATCAGGTTGTAGAGATATGCCGGTACAGAGAAGCTTTTTAAACGCACTTAGTATACTTTGCCATGATGCCGTATTGAACGCATTTTTGACATAGAGGGTTGCAACCATACAGTATTTGATGGTGCCATCTTTCCATCTTTTCCCACTAATGGCATTTTCCGCCAGTGTCTTCACTAGGGTCATCGCTGCGATTGTTGATCTTGCTTTCCTAAATCCAAATTGGTTTGGGAATAAACCGCCGGCATTGTCAATGGCCTAACTTAAGCTTTGATAAATGATCCGCTCAAGAATTTTTCCATGCAGAGTGGTCGGTAGTGGGACGGGTCTGTCAGAGATTTGTTAGGTTTTGGCAGCAATATTAGGTTTTGCCTTTTCCAGATTGTTGGGAAACAGCCATCCTGCATGCATAAATTGAAAAGTGCTCTAAATGGGTCTAAGTTCCTAACAATCGCTGTTTTAAGCGCTATATTTGGGATGCCATCAGATCCTGAGGCTTTACATGGCTCGAGCCGGTCCCATGGCTCTATAACCTCTTCGTGCGTTACTTCTGGTACCAACTCTCTCTGTTGCACCACCGCGATCTCTCGAGGTAATTGGGGTCGGTTCGGGAAAAGGACTGAAACAATTCTGTCAAGGGTTGTAGAGGAAGTTGGCATTTGATACGCATTCGTTTCCCCATTACGGTCTTGTATGCGAGCCCCCAGATATTGTTTTCAGTATTGTCACAGAGTTTGAGAAAACATTTCTGTTTACTTTTTTTGATAGTCTGTTTCAGGAGCTTTCTCTTGGACTTGAAACTTGCTTGTAGAGAGTTGTGTGTGTGATGATAATTGCGCCGTGGAAGCTTCGACATTGATATGTCGCATGCACTCTTAATGCGGCTCATAATCAATGAAGTCGCCTGGTTAGCCGACCGCAAGAGTTCAGGCAGAGTAGTGGGTCCAAAGGCTTCTTCGAAGAGGTCTGGGTCGAATGTTTTGGGTCGTCATGAACTTCTTGTTAGGGTCTATAAGTGTTTTCGGAGCATTTACTTCAAATATAATGGCATAGTGATCGCTGAAAGTGTACTGATCGCTAATTTGCCATTGCGATCTACGAACTAGGCTTGAGTTTACGAAAGTAAGGTCTATCACTGATTGTCGGCCGCCTTTGTTGAACGTGCATTGGTTACTTGTGTTGAGTAGCTCAAGATCAAGGGAAGCAAAAGCTTCTAGTAAGGCTTTGCCCCTACTGTTAGTTCTTTTGCATCCCCATTCAATAGCCCAGGCATTAAAATCGCCAGCTATTACCAATTTAGTCCTATGTCGGGCATCGGTCACAATGCTGCCGATAATATTCTTAAATTCTTCATCATTGATGCTGGGGAGTAAATAGCAACTATAAATATGTATGTCGCTAACTTAAGCTCGAACAAAGTCGTTGAAAGAGACTTGTTGTGCTGCCTTCTTATATACCGGACACCTGACGCTTTCAGTGAAATGCTCAGTTTCTTTGTATCCTGCCTTCAGGCAGAGTAAACATTTCGGCTTATTGGTGCAGACCGTGGCCTGATGTTCACCTTCGCCGCATCTTCTGCAGATCCTAGACCTATCCTCGTTTGTGCACACTTTCGCTGTGTGTCCATAGTCAAGACAACTGAAGCATCGCTGCGGCTGCCTATGTTCCCGAATGCGGCAGATTACCCACCCGACTTTCAGCTTTCTACTTTGTAGAGTCTGTTGGTATCACTGTACCACTTAGTTGTAGCAGCATTTCTCCGCCTTGTGTTTTGCGTATTTTGGTTACCATGTTTCCGAATGCGTTCAGATGGGAGTCAGTCTTAATTTTGCGTACGATTTCAGCATAGGTAAGATTCCCATTTTTTGATATCAATATGGCCTGGGGCTTTCCACCATGTTCCACGGTTCCTCCATTGGTTTCGGAGAGTAGCAGTTTGCCTCTTGTAATGCTTGCGTGTCCAACTGAGTTGCTGGTAGCGACTTTGTAGTGCCTTCTAAATTGTTGGTATCAACACCGTCCTTCATCATAATTGATCGTTTAAACTGACCAATCAGATTTGTTCTCGCCCGGGTTTTTGGCGAATTGAAACATGTTCGGTTCGATTGTTGTTGAGTCCGCTCCTGCTATTGGTTCTTCAGAGCTCTTTGCGCGGCCTCTTTTCGGCTGGGTAATCGGAAGAGATGCCACCTCTCTAACTTCTTTTGTTGCTTTTTTTGAAGTTGTGATATTTGGTCTATTAAATTTCGCAAGTGCTGGTTGACATGTCTTTGCTTCTGGCTGTACGTGAGAGAGATTAGCTCATCTATTAGCACTCCCAGAGCGGAGAGCGCGTTCTCTCCTTCGCTCATTGTTACCATCAAATCACTGCTATTGATTTTATTTGATGAAGATATGTTGACTTTGCTGGAGTCGTTAGTCGAAGCTAAGCCATTGTCTGCAGGAGTCACCTCGCAGGCAGATGGTTTAGCAACTTTAATGCTCTACAATATGGGCATTGTTGGCTGACGATCCGGCGATCGGGGAGTGAATGGGCTAACAGTAAAAGTATTTGCCTGTTTGGCTTTTGCTGACATTTCCTCAGCTACGCCTACAGCAATCCTTTAGTACTGGTGATCACGGAAATTCCTCAGGAATAAATCCCTCGGTAATTTCTTTTAGTGTGGAACGTGGGTTGTGGGATGTGTTGCTTTTTGTGGAAGGGAAAGAGAGAATATACGCTCTTTGCGAATTCTCTTTTCTGTGTACCTTCGCACAAGAAAACAATTGATATTTAAAATATATTTTATCACTTGCTTCTTTACAGAAGAGCACCTGCTCAGATCTGCGACTTGTCTTGCATGATGTTGGCACTGTGTTTTTCACTTGGAAAATAATTTGGGGTATTTCCACTAGTGGCTTGTGCCATCAGCGGATCACTAGAAAAACACGTTACTTTCACTTCACTTGTATATATACTTCTCCATATTTGCAATTGCAAATTCGCTGACCATTTGCACCAGATTGTGAATTTGACATAAATGTAGGGCTTGGGGCAAGGTTGCCGGTTCTCTCATGCTGAAAAGAAGAGGTAAATCGCCGTTTAGCCCTCTAATGAATGTGTCAAGGGCTTTGTCCCTATATGAGTTGGTCCTTGTCCGTATAGCCTCGTCGCTTAATTCGAGGCATGAAATTTTGTCTAATATAAGGGAAAGATGTTGGCAACTTTTTTTTGGTAGAAGGTCGGAATGTCATGGTGGCGTTGGACCAAAGTGATCATCTGGTATTCGAGGGTACCTATGTCCCTTTTATCCGAATAATGCAACATAGGGTATTTTCGAATTTGACTCTATTCTAGTGGAGTATTGTGCAACTCCAAGGCGGGTATTCTAAGCCACAAAAGCATACTCCAATATAGGCCTCACCAGAGATGTAAAAAGAATTTTTGTGGTAAGTGGATCTCTAAATTCTTTAAACCAACGTTTAGAAAAACTAAGAGCGCCTTTAGCTTTAAAAACCGTGGAAGATGCGTGAAGATTAAAAATGAGTTTGGGGTCTATAGTTACTCCCAGATCAACAAAACTGCATACTTGCTCCAACCTAAAGTTTTGTATTGCGTATGAAGTAGGGTTTCCAGATCTTCTTGAAAAACACATCGTTTTACATTTTTTAAGGTTCAATGGCATGTCGTTTCTATCACACCAAGAAACTAGGTTGTTTAAGTCTGTTTGCAACTGACATCTTTCGCTGTTTGAGGTATACGTTTTAAAAAGTTTTACATCGTCAGCATATAATAAAACTTTTGAAAACTTAACAACAGATGATATGTCGTTAATAAATAACAAGAACAGAATTGGTCCAAGATGGCTACCTTGAGGAACGCCTGAAGGAACATTGATTATGTTAGAAAAAGTATATATCTTGTTGAATTCTATTACTAAGATAAGAGCAACCCATTTTAGAAATATTGGTTGAAAACCAAGAAGATCAAGTTTATTCAAAAGAATTTAATGGTTTACTTTATCAAAAGCTTTACTAAAATCTGTGTATATAACATCAGTATTCTTATTCTCCCTAAAGCCCGTTGATATATGTGATACAAATTCAAGCAAATTAGTTGTTGTAGATTTCCCTTTACGAAAACCGTGCTGAGAACAAGAAATTAGTGGAGAGATCCGGAAGGTTATGTCGTCTGTTATAATTGCTTCAAAAAGTTTAGGTATTGCAGACAACTTTGCTATTCCCCTATAGTTTTCAATAGATGACATAAATCCATTCTTATGTAAAGGAATAATAAATGTTTTTTTCCATATGGATGGAAATAAGCCTTGCATAAGAGATGAATTAAATAGTTTTGTTAGGGGTTGGTATGTATATTTGGCACATTTCTTAAGAAAACATGAGCGAATCATATCTGGGCCACAATTGTATGATTGTTCTAACATATTTAACTGATATAAGACGTCTGCTTCGGAAATGGTAGGTGCATTAATGACAAAAATCGGACATAACTTGTGCTGATGCGGAGCATTTTTTGGAGATTTTGGAGAGTAATTGGACCCAAAGAATTCAGCGAACATATTAGAAATGGCGTGATTGTCACTAGACATACTAGACTTATATTTCATAGCGGACGAGATTTTATATTTTTTAATTTACAAAATTCTTTCGAAAACCATAAATTAGAACTCATTTTTTGAGTAACAACATACTTCGGAACATATTTTTCAAATAAGTTTAAAATAGTTTCATTAAAATGGGAAGCACTAAATTTAATATTGCCACTGTAATCTGGCCAAGTTACTTTAGAAAGTTCGTAATTAATCTTCTTAAAACTAGCTTTCGCAAAGTTGAAAACAAAGGTCTGTGTATAATTATGAGCAAAGTTGGCTATGATTTCGATGTTAATTTCCAAAGCAGGATGATACGAGTCCTCTGGCCGAACCAAAGGATCACTTCGGACAACAGAGAACATTGAAGCGTTATCAACGTAAACTAGATCTAAGAGCTTACCAAACTCGTTTGAAATTAAATTAATTTGGTTAAGACCCAACTCCGACATTTCATCTAAGAACTCGTTGAAACATAAGCGAGTACTAATAGGGATGGTGTAATCATCGCTAGATTTCCATGATACGCACGGTAAATTGAAATCTTCCAAAACAATCATGGAATCAGTATCATTAACCATTGAGAAAACATTACTTATTAATGAAGCACGCTGCATATATACAGATATGTCCGAGTAAGGCGGTATATAGGACAAGGTTAAGTAGATATGGCCACTATTAGCGCAAATACGAATGCACTTAAATTCTATGAAGTCTGCATGCGGAACATCGGCTTCTGCAGAAGGAATTGAAGAATGAACAGCAAACAAGACATCACCTCCTTTTCTGTTCAGCCGGTCATATCTAAAGATTTCGAAATCGCTTTTAAATATTTCATTATCAAAAATGTGGGGCTTTAGCCAAGTTTCTGTGAAAACAAATCAGCAAGTTTTGTATTAAGCCGTCTAAGATTTTGATAATAAATAATCAGCGAATTATTGTTAATTAGTTTTTTGTATCCACGGGATTTCTTGGCATTTTAGTAATAACTAAATGGGGCTTGTAACGTTTGTGCTCGAATTCACGCACAAAGACCCCAGATGGCCAGAATGAGTTGTAAAGCATCAATCGAAAATTGTCAGGGTATACGTCGATCTGAAACGAGGAAATATCCCTGTTGTATTTGTATAGCGTTTTTAATTTCGACGAGATGTAACTTTTTATATCCTCGACTGTGGTATCCGCAGCAAGTCTCGAGATAAAAATTGCCTTTTTTCGCGGTATTACAACTAAGTTTTTATTAGCTGTCCTGGAGGTATTTGGAGGCGGATCTTGAGTAGTTTTCTCCGCTTACCGTATTCAGTAACAGTTTTCTTTGTGTCCTGAGCAGACCAAGAGACCTTCTCCTCCTTGAGGACAAGGGGATGCAAGATTTATGAGGTCATAATTGGGTGAGGGCATTCTTTTTAGGAAGCTACAGTGGCATCTTCTAAATCAGACGGACGTTTTCGTTTATGTTTTGGATTCTCTTCCTGAATATTTAGGCATTGAAATGATTGAAACAGTGTTTCATAACGCCTAAATTTTTCAGAAAGGATTTCAAGCTCACGGCCAATCTCCTTGAAACCATTGCGCGCCTGCATAAAAACTTTAAACAATTCAATTTCAGTTGGTCTGCATTTCAAGCAAGACCAGCGCAATCTCTTATTGTCAAGAATAGAATCCAATATCTTACCTGTCAGTCCAGCCCATTTAAGATGGGCCCATCACAATGCCAACAAGACACAAAGCGTTCCGACTAGCCTTTCACAGAGCAGTTCGGAAAGTTATAAGTCAAAATGAACAAAACCAGTATTAAACCAAAATATATAAAAAAAAATGTTAAATAATAAAAGTAAAAAGCGCAATGACAAAAATATTTATAACAAATGAATGCAATAAAATAGTTGGTTATCAAAGATAACAACCAATGTAGCGAGCAGTTTGAGATGCACTGTAACACACGAAAATTATGAAACTCGCGAACAGCTGTGGACAAAGATTGAAATGAATAAAAACAAGAAAGAAATTTAAGTAAGCAATATAATTTAACACTAACAATTGCACTATTTAAAATGTAGCAACAAAAACAAATTGAAAATGACTAGGCGCAATAAATTAAAATTAGCCAGAACAGAATTAAAGTAAAATCAATTATTTCAATAGCACAATATAACACTGATACTTATCTTAAAAGATCACTTAATCCAGAAATTTTCACAATAAAGTTTTAAATATAAATTAAATAAATTCGCCAGAGCACCAAATTCACAGCTGAGCACGAGAAGGGTTGCCATATTGATTGATTTATAATAGCATTCGATTTCTTTCCTTTTATTTTTATGTCAATTAATTAAATTTCTTCTCCTTTGTAATAGCACTCGATTTTTTTAATAATACTAGCATTTTTTTTGTAAAAGCTTACAGTAATTTAAGACTTTTTTAATCCTCTCTTTTTGTATCAAATAATTAAATTTATTTTTCTTTGTAACAACAATATTAACCTTTAATAATATTAAAATATTTTGTAAAAGCTTACAGTAGTGGTTTCCAGCTTTCCATAGCACTTTTTATGACGCGCCGGGGATGCAATTTTTTCTGATGATACTGGGGTCCCTGGGTGGTATTGCGTTGCAGCCGCTCGTCAGCACAGTATTTGTCACACGCGTAGCCTTACGTTTTTATTTTCGGACTTTTTTATTTTGTTTCGCGTTTGTGTGTTTTTGTTTTTGCTTTAATTTCTAAGTTAGTACAGTTTGTCACTCGCCACTCGCGTAGCCTTACTTTTTGGTTTACAAGTTGTTTACTACTTTCGCGTTGACCCCTGCTCGGGCGCCAGTTAAAAAACTTTTATTTTGTTTTTTATAAAAAAATAATTTGGGAGCTATGCTCCTTTATTGAATTCTGTCTTAGAACTTAAAATTACAATTAACTACACTTAACTGTAAGCCTACGTTTGCCGCTGCATAGGGTATGGTGTTCGCTGAAATTAAGGAATTTATTGTTCCTTTTACACAAAAAATATTTTAGCTCCGCTGTGTTCTCCGGAGCGCTAATTATTTATTTTAATAAATTGTAAGATTCTAAACCTACTATGACTTAGCTTACGCTAGGAATTATAAAATACAAAAGACGATAGCCTAACGTTTTGTCGCTATTTATACTATTTTGGATTAGGGCGTTGGCTGCTTGACAGGCTTATTTAGGTTGTTTACATTAACGTATTCCGTTTATATTTATTTGGCTGTTGCTAAGTTGTAGATTACATATTTGTTCAACTGCTTAGTACGCAGTTGTTGTGCTGATAACGATATGGGTATAACTTCCTCCCTCACTTAACAAATGAAGCTCCTGCTTCATGATTCCGGATAAGGCGCTCTTGTCCTTGTTGTTATAATCTCGCAACAAAGTTGCTAAGGAGAGTACTATAGTTTTGTTCACATAGCGGTTGTTTGTAAGTCCTAAAACTAAAAGAGTCAGATATAGGGTTATATATACCAAAGTGATCAGGGTAACGAGTAGAGTTGAGATCCGGATGTCTGTCTGTCCGTCCGTCCGTCCGTGCAAGCTGTAACTTGAGTAAAAATTGAGATATCATGATGAAACTTGGTACACGTATTCCTTGGCTCCATAAGAAGGTTAAGTTCGAAGATGGGCAAAATCGACCAGCTGCCACGCCTACAAAATGGCGAAAACCGAAAACCTATAAAGTGTCATAACTAAGCCATAAATAAAGATATTGAAGTGAAATTTGGCACAAAGGATCGCATTAGGGAGGGGCATATTTGGAGGCCCCGCCTCCTACTAAGTTTTTTGTACATATCTCGGAAACTGCTTTAGATATGTCAACCAAACTCTATAGAGTCGTTTCCTTCAGGCATTTCCATATACAGTTCAAAAATGGAAGAAATCGGATAATAACCACGCCCACCTCCCATACAAAGGTTATGTTGAAAATCACTAAAAGTGCGTTAACCGACTAACAAAAAACGTCAGAAACACTAAATTTTACGGATGAAATGGCAGAAGGAAGCTGTACCCAGCTTTTTTTAAAAATCGAAAATGGGCGTGGCGTCGCCCACTTATGGACCAAAAACCATATCTCAGGAACTACTAGACCGATTGCAATGAATATCGGTATATAATATTTTCTTAACACCCTGATGACGTGTACGTAGTATGGGTGAAATCGGTTCACAACCACGCCTTGTTCCAATATAACGCTATTTTGAATTCTATCTTATGCCTTCTCTGTATAATATATACATACATTATCATATAACCAATGATGATAGCGGAATAAAACTTTACACAAATACGGTATTTGAAAAATATATAAATGACGGATAATGAAATCTCGATTATCACTTTATCATGCGAGAGTATAAAATGTTCGGTGACACCCGCACTTAGCCCTTCCTTACTTGTTTGATCTAATATAATAGTGTCGTGAAATTGTATTAGGTTTGTTTTTGTATAGGTTTCATTATTGAGGATATGTGTCCCTTCTATTAAAATATTTCCTTGACTTAACTCATATATAGATATATTATTTTCTTCTTTAATTGTACTTCTTCTTCTTTTCCTTGTATTATAGGTAATGTAAAATTGTTGTCTAATTCTTGTTGACATATATAATTATTAATATTATTTTTACATCTAATTACACTGGTAAACACTGTTTTTGTTACTTTGTTATGATTTTTTGTTATGTTGGTGTACCCTTATTAAAAATTTATAACAGTTTTTTTTTATCACATCCAGTTTTCTTGTGACAGCTACATATTCATTTCTGACATCATATACGTTCCTTTGTTTACATAACTGCATTTAGTCGACTGTGTAACTATTGTGTTTGCTAAATTGCATTTTACTTACATTAGTTAAATCGTAAATATGCCACGAAAGTGTTTGAACAACCCGCACAATTTTTGTTATGTGTGTGGAGAATTAACTTTTACATCTCAGCGTCGAAATTTCACATCACTAATTGAACAATACTATTAAGACTATTTTGGTTTTCCTGTGAGGAATCAAGACAAATTCTGGGTTCCACATAAATGTTGTGTAACGTGTGTGAGGCTCCTTTTAGTTTGGGCTAAACAAGAACCTAGCCATTTGTCATTTGCTATACCAATGATTCATGTAAGTGATTGTTATTTTTTTATTACAAAGATTTATTAAATGAACTAATGATATCATTTAAAGCTTTGGGGTGTAATATATCCTTGAAAATACATATGCTGGATTCTCATCTGGATTTCTTTCAGTCAAATTTGTGTGCTGTGAGTGACGAACAAGGTGAGAGGTTCCATCAAGACATTTCCTTAATGGAGAAGCGTTATCAAGGGAAATGGAGTCCAGGAATGCTAGCAGACTATTGTTGGAGACTTAAAAGGGACCTACAGGAAGCCAAATATTCAAGAATATCATAAGTATCTATTAGGAAATAATTCTGTAAGTGTGGCTGAATTTTGTACTTTTTACGAAAATGTTTTGATATCACAAGAAAACATGATGTGTACATTTTTTTTCATTGATATATTATTATTTGGTGGCCTTAGTATATTCAAAATTTGATATAAATTTTCATGTGACAAAAAAAATTACAAATTTGTTTACCAGTGTTATTGGTACATATGTACAAGGCGGCGCAAAAATAACCTTCCGACGTTTTTTGGAAAATGAAAAACTTTAAAAAAAAATTAAAAACTTTGATTCTGCTTGTGGATTATTTTTATTTGCTCTTTTAAATATTTTTACATCAAGTCGAGAATATGATATCATGGCCGCCGCCACAGTTGATTGCCATTTGAGCCCTTTTTATGGCATTTTCCATCACTTCGACCAGAACTTCCGGCGATAGGTCCACACATTCTTGATGGATATTGTCTTTAAGAGCTGCAAGAGTCTGAGGCTTGTTGACATAAACCAGCGACTTCAAAAAGCCCACAAAAGGAAGTCTGGAGCGGTCAAATCAGGCGATCTTGCTGGCCAGCGCAAATCGCCAAAACGGGAGATTAGGCGCCCGGGAAATGCATCCTTCAGCGTATTGATTGTGGCAAGCAGTGTAGCGAACCATTGTTTATTTACGTGTATTTCGCATGTGTTTACTACACATTAGAGGTCAATTGTAAAATTTATAGCATATTCTGATCATCTTCTGACTTTGTGTGTTGCATATAAATGCATACATTTTTATGTGTTTATTTATGTACGTATTATCTAATATATATGGACTGTATAATTTATTACAATAGTAAGATTTTTCTTGTCTTATTTAACATTTGTGAAATATATAAAAGGTTTAAATATAATGTTGTTGTCCGTCCTTTGGTAGCAACGAACATGTTCAATTTTGAACAGGTATCTTTCAGCAAACGTGTAAGCGACTTGTTATTGCTAACTTTTTATACGTTAAACTATCAGCCCTATTCTGAAAAAACTGATTTGTGAGGAAAAGTTTATGAGATTTACTTCGTGAAGTTATTCTTGCTCAAACCTCTCAAGAAAAAAGCATAAAAAACTCAACACATGAGGTGAAAAGCACTTTGCTTTCAACCAGCTGTTTTACAAAAACAAGCAAGACAAAATAAAGAAATGGATAACCAAGAAATGTGAGTAATTTTGCAAATCTATTAACTTTGGCGCATACATATCTAATAATTTAATTAATTTTTAGGATTTCAAAATATGAAAGAACATCTCAGGAGCAGCTGCAGCATTACATTATATTATTTAAACATAAATATGTAACTATAACTCAGAAGGAAGTAAAATGTTCAAAGACCGTAGTTATACATTTATTGTAATAGATAATTACTTATATAATAATAATCAATTATTTAATAATTAAATTTCTTTAAAAATATTGAAATTATTATAATAAACGCAACCGTTTTTGCATTACATTCTTCTTTCTCCAGACTGGACAAGGAAGCAAAGCAAATGGGTCTGACAGTGAATGAGGGCAAAACGAAATATCTCCTGTCATCAAACAAACAGTCGTCGCACTCGCAACTTGGCACTCACGTCACTGTTGACAGTCATAACTTTGAAGTCGTAGATAATTTCGTCTATCTTGGAACCAGCGTAAACACCACCAACAATGTCAGCCTAGAAATCCAACGCAGGATAACTCTTGCCAACAGGTGCTACTTCGGACTGAGTAGGCAATTGAGAAGCAAAGTCCTCTCTCGACAAACAAAAACCAAACCCTATAAGTCACTCATAATTCCCGTCCTGCTATATGGTGCAGAGGCTTGGACGATGTCAACAACTGATGAGTCGACGTTGCGAGTTTTCGAGAGAAAAGTTCTGTGAAAAATTTATGGTCCTTTGCGCGTTGGCCACGGCGAATATCGCATTCGATGGAACGATGAGCTGTACGAGATATGTGGCGACATTGACATAGTTCAGCGAATTAAAAGACAGCGGCTACGCTGGCTAGGTCATGTTCTCCGAATGGACGAAAACACTCCAGCTCTGAAAGTATTCGACGCTGTACCCGCCGGGGGAAGCAAAAGAAGAGGAAGACCTCTGTTCCGTTGGAAGGACCAGGTGGAGAAGGACCTGGCTTCGCTTGGAATATCCAATTGGCGCCACGTCGCGAAATGAAGAAACGACTGGTGCGTTGTTGTTAACTCGACTATAATCGCGTAAGCGGTGTCTACGCCAATTGAGAGGAAGAAGAAGGTTAAGGTTATTACATTTGAGTTTTCTACAAATATAAAATAAATTGCATTTGTTTATAGCGATGATATTCGCACCTGAACAATTGGCTCAATTTGAAATTTATATATTGATTGTTTAAGAAAGCATTATCTTTATTATATTGCTTGGAGAAAAACACCACATTATCAGTATTAATTATAATAATCACACTGATCTCGTCAAATACGGTAGTACATAGTATAGAAGACAACGGTGATCCTTGCGGAATCCCATTTTACATATTGTACGTATTCGAAAAATTTTTACATATTTTGACCGTGAATTTACGATTAGTTAGGGAAAATTTAACAAAATTTTTTCCACTAATTTGTCAGTTTTCAAGCCGTCGTAAGATATCGTGCGAGCCGATTCTGTGGAGATATGTGATTTCGTTAAGGCGAAATCTTCGAAATAGAGTAAATCATTTATAGTGTCTTCTTCTTCTTCTGTAATCGCGTAAACACCGCTTACGCGGTTATAGCCTAGTTTACCACAGGGCGCCAGTCGTTTTTTTTGGCGCCAATTGGTGATTCCAAGTGAAACCAAGACCTTCTCCAAGTGGTCTTTCCAACGGAGTGGAGGTCTTCCTCTTCCTCTGCTTCCTCCGGCCGATACTGCATCGAATAATTGTTTTCGTCCAATCGGACGCTATAACTTAACGAGCGTAGCCGCTGTCTTTTAATTCGTTGAACTATGTCAATGGCGTCGTGAATCTCATACAGCTCATCGTTCCATGGAATGCGATATTGATCTCAATATCAATTCAATTGTCTACTAAGACCGAAGTAGCGCCTATTGGCAAGCATTATTCTGCGTTGCATTTCGAGGCTGACATTGTTGTTGGTGTTAATACTGGTTTCTAGATAGACCAAATTATTTGCGCCTTAGAAGTTATGACTGTCAACAGTGGCGGTCAGATCAATAGGATCTGCCAGTGTCGTAAAAGGGAAGATGTCACCACTCTTCGCGTCGGTGATACTCTGTTATCGGTTCTGTTAGGAGCGTTTTTGGCCTGGTTAGGTCTAAAGAGTTCCAGGTTTGGATGGTTTAAACAGAGAGATGTGCAAAAGCTTGTTGAAGTTCATTCCGGAATACCCGAAGGCCATTTACAATAAGTGCGTTTGGAAGGGATAATTCCCACGCGAGTGGAAAAGTGTTAGGGTTGTTCTTCTCCTTAAGTTGTGATAAGATCAGGAGTGATTCTCGTTCTTATCGGGTCATCCTTCCAGTATTTGGGAAAGTGCTGGAAAGGATTATGGTGGAACTTCAGGAGCTAACGAGCTACGGGTCAGATAGGCAGTATGGGTTCAGAAAAGGACGCAGTTGGCATATTTGTTGACTTCAAGGAGGCGTTTGACTACCTAAGCTGGGAGCGAGTGGTGCAACGGCTAGAGCAAAAATGCTGTGCTGGGCCGTTCAGAAATGACTCTTTGACGGAGCTACTTTTCGAACAGAAAGAACTCTCTAGTCGGCATGAAAAGGAGTGTGGTGATTGGAGTGGTTCGTGGCTGCCCGCAGGGATCAATCTGCACTCCATATATTTGGATCCTTATGATGGACTCTCTGCTTGGGCAGCTCGAGTCACTCTGTAAGTGTTGTACGTATATGGACGACTTTCTTCTTCTGATCAAATGTCGCTCTCGGTCTGAGCTGGAACGGGAGGTCAGACATCTTTTAGAGATTGTGAATTCTTGGGGTTAAGTGTGGTGGTGGACATCTCGATGGAAAAAACGAGGACAGCGCCACTTAATAGCAGATTTGTCCGGGTGAATAGGGTCAGCATCAGGTATGTGACGCAAGTCAAATACCTGGCCATATATCGTGGCTTGTTTGTGGCCTCTGCCACTTATAAAGCCGCTGTACGGTGGGAAGCACCCACCTCTCAATTTCGCGGTGTGGTGCTTGCCGGTTTTCCGGTATGTCGCAACGTCTCAACAGATGCTACGCAGGTTCTGTTAAGTGCATGCCCTCTTGACCTGACTGAGTGTGACATTGCTGGATTTCCGATGATGATGTGGAGGGAAGGGATATCTAGGGGCAGGAGACTTCTTGGTGATACAATAGTCCTAACGGTCGGGTGGCTTATGAACACTTTCGGGATGTTGGTTTTGTTTCCGCCCACTGGGCATGGGGCCCTGAATGCATTTTTGCATCAGAGGCACCTAGATGACAGGTCGGGTTGTTTTTGTAGTGCGGGGGTAGAGGACTGGGTGCATATAATTGCAGAATGCTTGATGTACTCGGACATTAGGGATCTGGGTGGTACGGGGATTAGCTGAACTGAAGGACGATTAGATGTCACTAGTCAAAATGCCGAACAGTTAGAATCATTTGCTCTTGACTTGTTTGAGCGGTGAAGGCGGTTAGCTGGGAATTAGGGTTAGCTTTTGTATGAGAGGTGTGTATCTGTGATGTACATGGGGTCCAATACCTGTCCGCTAGTCCAGAGATATAGAAGCTCAAATGGTAGTAGTTTCGGCTATTAGGTCTGACCGGAGACCGGATTGGTCTACAACAAATCGATTAAATCGTTTTATATCGATCTTGGACATTTGTGTCAACACTAACCCAACAAAATATTTGTTTGCATCCAAAATTTATTCTCAACTGAAAATGTCACTTTTTTGCCCGATTTCTCGACATTTGCGGGAAATTTTGCTTTTCTTTTTTAATTCCAAAAAAAGTGCTGCTGAGGCTCATTGAATGCTTTCGGATACTTATGGTGAGCCTGTGCTAAGTGAAAGAACATGTGGTGAATGGTTTCAACGATTTAAGAATGGTGATTATGAAATCGAAGACCGGCATGGTTGTGGAAGGGAGAAGATTTTCGAAGATGCTGAATTGGAAGCATTACTCGACCAAGATGCGTTTCAAACCCAAGAGGAATTGGCCGAATCGTTGTAAGTGACACAGCAAGCCGTATCAAAACGCCTCAAAGCCATGGGGATGATTCATAAATAAGGAAACTGGGTTCCTTACGACTTGAAACCAAAAGATGTCGAACGGCGCTTCTTTGCATGTGAACAGCTGCTTCAAAAGTACAACCGAAAGGGATTCTTACATCGCATTGTAACTGGCGGAAAAACTTGGTCCACTACGATAATCCTAAGCGAAGAAAGTCATGGGGAAAGCCCGGACACTCCTCCACGTTGACGGCAAAACCGAACGGCGCCAAGGTCATGCTCTGCATTTGGTGGGACCAGCTGGGGGTGATGTATTATGAGTTGCTAAAGCCAAGTGAAACCATCACAAGAGATCGATATCGAACGCAATTGATGCGTTTGAGCCGAGCACTAAAAGAAAAACGGCCACAGTACGAGGAAAGACACGATAAAGTCATTCTCCATGACAATGCTCGGCCTCACGTCGCAATGGTGGTCAAAAAATATTTGGAGACGCTGAAATGGGAGATCTTACTCCACCCGCCGTATTCTCCAGACGTTGCGACATCTGACTACCACTTGTTCCGATCGATGGCACACGGTCTAGCTAACGAGCACTTCAGTTCTTATAAAGAAGTCAAAAATTGTATTGTTACTTGGATCGACTCGGAAGATGAGGGAGGAAAGATAGTCAAAAGTAGTAGCTAGCGACGGCCAAAATTTGAATAACATTTTTGTAACCGTTTTTATACCTTAAATTTAAAAAAAACGGCGGAAGCAAAGTTGTAGACCTAATAATTCTGGTACCACTGACTGCCCAACGGGGAGTCTCGTGGTAGTTGTGGTTAAAATCCAAATGCGGGAAGAACTGACGCTTTGTCAGTTGAATTTGGAATTGCATTGCAACCGGGTGCAGGACCAAAAGCCTCGAACCCTACCAAGTTGGTTAGTGTGTCCACTCCAAACTTCTAATTGGTACTGAAAATACCTGGCAGGTGCCTTTGAACGCCGTGGGGTAAGCCTCGTTCATTACCAGACCTATTTGCTTTGCTTCCTTGTTCTGGAGAAAGCAGAACTAATGTCGTGGTTGTTAAGGCTAATTATATCAATATCATCGACGTACGCCAGCAGCTTTACACTCTAATAGAATATTGTACCTGCTCGATTAAGCTCCGCGAATTGAACTATTTTCTCCAGCAGTCGCATGATCGGGAGTCGCCTTACATGAAACCTCGTTTGGTATTGAACGGCTCGGAGAGGTCACTCAGTATCCTGACGGAGCTTTTGATGTTGATCAACATCAGATTACACAGCCGTATTAGTTTTGCGGGAATACTAAATTCAGACATAGCGACATAAAGGCAGCTCCTGTTTGTGCTATCAAAAGCAGCTTTGCTTTCTGATGTGTTGTGATGCTTGCATCTAATCAATTTTTTTCGCCTTATTTGAATAGCCCGACCAGCAGTCCATCGATCTCCGGCGCTTTGTTGTTCTTCAGACGGGTAATTGCTATTCCAACTTCTTCATGGCCGGGCAATGGAGTGTCCGCTCCATCGTCATCGATTGCGGAATCGGGTTCACCGTCTCCTGGTGTTATGCATTCACTGCCATTCAGTAGGCTAGAGAAGTTTTCCTTTCATAAGGTTAGTTTTATCTGGGCATCAGTCATTAGACCACTACTGGGGTTCTACAGGAGTATTCTCCGGTCTTCAAACTTCCTGTCAGTCGTCGCTTCTTTTTGTAGAATTTTCGAGCATTACCCCTGTCGGCCAGTTTGTCAAGCTCTTCGTACTCACGCATTTCGGCCTCTCTCTTTTTCTGTCTACAAATGTGTCTTGCTTCCCTCTTCAACCCTCGGTATCTATTCCATCCCGCACGTGTTGTGGTCAATTGTAACGTTGCGAGTAGTGATGAGCGATAATTCACTACCGGTGATTTTTTCACTGTGATTGAAAAATCGCATATCGCAACTGCGATCACATTTTATAAATAGCAGTTCGCTTCTATGAACGCAGTTAGAACCTGTGATTTTCGATAGTAGTTCGAACCTGTGAATTGCGATAACAGTTCGGTTTTGTGAATTGCGATTGCGATAGCAGTTCACAATAAACTTGAGAAACTGTGATTGTTTAACAGTACAGTTCATGCGATCACAATAGCAAATAGCAGAAAAGTAGCAGCTTTCTTCAGGGTATTGTATATATATATGCGTAAAATACTCGTACCATAATTTTTCGTCATAGCGGTTTGAAGTTTTGAGTGTAACGTTCTTACAATTTTTAATAATGGCAAGAAATGTATTAAGAAAAAGAAGTGAAGTATGGCAGATGTTTGCAGTGGTAGAGGAAATACATGAAAAATGCAATATTGCAAATCAAAAATTTCATATAAATTTAAAATTACAAATTTAAAAAAACATGTCCAGATTAGACATCCTATAGCTCAAAAGGTGTATATGTAATAATTTAACATTTTTTAATAATAGGTTGTCAAAAAAGTCTTGCGGTATTTTCGCTAAAGCGAAACAAGCAAATCATAATACAACAACTGTAAATCAAACCCCCTCTAACTCGGAAGCTCCAATAGATAGTGATAATGAGCCAGGAACTTCGAGACAAATTGTTACGGTGGCAGAGGGAAGAGTTGAAAGTAAGTTTGAGCTCGTTATAAGTTTAAAAATGACTAATAATCGCTTTTATTTTTAGCTACAACTTGTTTAAGACAAACAAAAATATCGGCGGGTTGTGATAGGACAAAAAAGGTAATCGATGACGCACTACCTATGCTTTTTATAAAGGATTTACGGCCGTTTAGCATTGTAGAAGATGATGGATTCCGCGAATTTGTAAAAGCACTAAGGCCAGATTATCAGTTGCCTAGTAGGCATTCAGTTTCTAATATAATAATACCTGTATTGTATGAAACATGCCTTGAACCTTGAAAGCCTTGAAAAAAAAATTATGTGAAGGTTCCAAATTCTGCATAACAACAGATTGTTGGACATTGCCATCACCGCTCATTTTCTCAATGCAAAATTTGATATGTGCAGTATACTACTGGAATGCTATCCAATGACTGAATCGCATACTTCAAAAAATTTGGCAGCTGAATTAATGAAAGTTACTGAGGAATGGGGGATCACTAGTAATATTTTGCAAGCGGTCTCTGACAATGCCTCCAATATTAAAAATGCGATGCAGAACGATTTAGAGTGGCAGCATCTTGGATGTTTTGCACATAGTATGTGCCACATACGCTGATAGTAAAAAATGCGTTAAGTAACGAGCAAGTGTGTATAACAATGCAAAAAGTAAAAAAATCGTTGGCTATATTAACCCATTAAACGCGAAAGCTAAATAGCAAAGATAGAGGAACCAAACTTTGTGTGGATACTACAACGGTTGATATGTACACAAAACTACAAACAAAAGGTTCGACCCTTATCCGGGGGGGTCTGCACGACCCGTGACATATATGTAACGCTCGCGGGTTTCTGTTATGTAATACAATGTTTGATACTAATATGTATATAAACACTTCCATTGGATTTAATTCATCAATTTTATTATTTTAATTATAAAGTTTACAAAAAGAAAACGAAACGAGTACAGAACTATAAAAATTCATCAATTTTTGGTTGAGAAAGAAAACTCAAACTGGTCTAAAGTGAAAGTTGTAGAAACAATCCACAAACAAACTTTCGTCACACTTTATACATTGGGTGTTTATTGATCGCTGGCAGTTGTTTCCAGCACAGCGTCTTCTGGTAGGATTTCTAACTATGAAATGGCCAATTAGGTCATATCTAGCATCAAGCTCAATTTGCGAATCCGGACGTCTAAATCCCCATGGTCCTCGGACTTGCCCATAAGTACGACAAAAGTGATAAGCAATGGTTCTTCTAAACTGTAGCTGGGTTAGCCCGTGTCCGCCTTTTCTATGTAAGAGCCCAGCCTTTTGAATGGAGACATCAACCAACCAGGTAAAAATTGAGAACCACCACTTCTTCCCTCTAGCTCCAATCCTGTAAGCGTTAACGTTTTTGTCCATACGGTCTGTTCCGCCCATATTCTTATTGTACATTACGATAGCATTGGGGACTTGAACCTGAATTCGAGCATGTTCTGCCCTAGAGTATCTTCCAGCTGTCCCTACCGGTTCCTTCCCAAATAAAGTTGATGCAACGGAAACTACTGCATTGTCTACCCATTTCGTGACTGTAATATCGCATTCAGAAATCCGGGAACTATCCATATAACCACATTCCTTTTTTTTCAACTTATCCTTCAGTGGCAAAGGGCAAGAGATTGGTATTGAATTTTGCCGAATTGTTCCAGTTCCCTCATATCCCATTTTTTTAATCCAACCAAAACAGGTATTGAAGAGAAGAGATTATCGAAAACGAATTGAAATGGAAGTGACTTCCACGTTTCATTGAATTCATCGGTCATTGAAAACAACGAAGCAGCGTTCTTTCCATAGTTTGAAGCGTACTCTTCGTTCGTCCTAGGGTTTTTTCCCTGATACATCTCGAAGTTTAGAAGATAACCAGAAGGCGTATTTAGACACCACATTTTATAACCAAATCTCAACGGTTTGCCTCTAATAAATTGCTTACAACCGTGCCTGCCGTAGTATTCCACCATTGATTCTTCATGGGACAAATTCCGCTCTGGATGAAAATTTTTAGCAAAATTCGCTTTCAAAGCATTAGTTAGGGGTCTCAATTTCCATATTTTATCCGATAAATCTGTCTTTCCGGGGTCAATAAAGTGTAGATTTCCAAAAATAGTTCGAAAACGATCACGCCTCATCGAGTCAATAATCACAAGATTTTGAATATCTTTGTCAACGCTCCAATATGCTTCTTTGTTTGGAGAATAGGTATATCCACTTATTATCAGAATTCCTAAAAATACTTTCATTTCTCCAACTGTAATATTTGGGCTCCCATTATTATTTAAGAGCGAATATCTGTTTGACTCGTCACACAGCATTTGCAATAATTCATCATCAAAAAACTTTTGGAATTGCTCATATGGCTCTAGGTTGCTGCAGTCACTGTAATTACCCTTAGGAAGCAAATGATTCCTCCAGAAGGTTTACTTCTAACTCTGAGATAGAATGATTCAAGCAGTCTAAAATTTCAGCGTCCATATCAAAGTCGGGGTTCTCTTCAAAGTCGGTATTTTTTCTTGTAACAATTTCACAATCCTCGACAAGCTGTGTATGTGACAAGTTTTCCAAAGTACCGCCGTCTTCATCTGAAGAATCATCACCTAAAAGAGCAATAGCGTCAGGAGCCTCCATATATATAGCTTCCACTTCTTCTTCTTCATTATTTGTCAATTCGTCCAAAACTGCGCAAACTTCTTCAACAGTTAGTTTTGCCCTAATAACGGAAGAACACGCACATAAATATGTATATTATATATAGTTATACAATTCATAAGGTGAACCCGCGAACGTGAAATATATGTCACAGCTACACAAGACGAAAAAAAATCTACAAATACAGTCATTTTCAATTTTTTTTTATTAGCATGAAATTTCAAACACTATCAAAATATACAAAACACTTTTTTCACATAAATCGGTGAGACTTTATTAAAACTCCTACTTACCGACAACGTGCTCCCATTTCGACAGTTTTTTTAGGTGTATGAAATCGGCTTCGTGTTCACTGCGCTACTAATTTTGCTACACTGAACGGAAAGGGCAAAATATAGCACACACTTATTCTTTGATTTGTTCACTTCAATTCTAATTTATAATTTGGAACATTTAAAATTTCATTTCGAAAAAATCGTAGATTTATGTGAAAGATCGGAGCGTAACATATATGTAACACTAGCGTTTAATGAGTTAAGAAAAGTGCAGTTGCAAATGAAAAATTTTTTACATTTCAACGTAATGCTGGGGAACAGCCAATAAAACTTATTCAAAGTGTGGAAACCAGATGGAATTCTATTCTTAATATGATTGAGCGTTTCGTGCGAGTCGAAGATGCTGTTAAAAGTACAATTGCACTTATTGAAGAAGACTTGGCACTAATTACTTCGGACGAATGGCTACCCCTGAAACATCTGCTCACTATCCTTAAGCCGTTCGAATCTGCAACAATTGAAATAAGCGGTCATAATTATTGCACTGCTTCAATGGTAGTTCACATAGTAAATGGGCTTTTGCAAGTTTAACTGATCTATCTAAAGATGATAAATATCCAGATTTTATAAAAACGTCTATATCTGCGTTGTTAAGAGGGTTAACCGAACGACTGGGAAACACGGAAAAGAGCAATACGCTGACAATGGCTACGTTTTCAGATTCGAAATTTAAAACATTTGCCTTTTCAGAGGGTACAGTAGCAGATATTGTAAAAAACCGAATTACTGCCGAGGTAAGTCGAGAAATCCAAAACCAGCAAAATGAACAACTTACAACCCCTGTACCTTCTGTCTCGAAACTCTCAATATCGAGTAAATTGGATACAAATATTGCCACAAACAGACCTAAAGGTACCAGTACTTCGAAAGCTATTATAGAAATTCAGAGGCATTTGGAAGACGAAGCCATCGGCCGAACAGAAAATTCGTTACAATGGTGGAAAACAAACAGTTATAAGTTCCCATATCTGTCACCAATTGGGCGGGAAAAATTAGGATGCTTTGCATTACACTGTGGAACATTTTTGGGATTATTGTCTGGGGGGTGAGAAATTCTAAGTCAGGGTGATGGTACTAGGTCAGTATAGTAAAACCCTCAAGGGTTTGGCGTTCGTATGTGTCAGTTTTTTTTATGACCTTTTCAATTTTTTCCTTATCTTGATGTTTTTTCGCTTAGTTGTAACATTTTGGCAAAAACGTAGTTTTTTTTTTTTTAAAAGGTCATAAAACACATACGAACGCCAAACCCTTTAAGGGTTTTACTATACTGACCTAGTACCATCACCCTGACTTGGAATTTCTCACCCCCCAGATTAGCTGTTGTACTGTGTTATCAGTGCCTTGTGAAAGGTTATTTTCTACTGCTGGACTGATAATAAATGAAAGGCGAACGCGTTTAAGCGATGAAAAGGCTAAAATGCTAATATTTCTAAATACTAATGTTAAAAACGTGTAGTTATATACGTTTAGTCATTTTTAGAAACAACTAGAAGTTTCAACTGCTTATGGAGTATTTTAATTTAATTTGATTAAATTTTTAATTTTACTTATTGTTAAAACCAAATTTGAAAGCTTTTGTAATGAATTTAAAAATTGTCTTTTCATGGTTGCAATGTCCATAAATATTTAACTTAAGTTTTTAATAATACTGCATCTTCTTCTTAATTGGCGTAGACACCGCTTACGCGATTATAGCCGAGTTAACAACAGCGCGCCAGTCGTTTCTTCTTTTCGCTACGTGTCGCCAATTGGATATTCCAAGCGACGCCAGGTCCTTCCAACGAAGTGGAGGTCTTCCTCTTCCTCTGCTTTCCCCGTCGGGTACTGCGTCGAATACTCTCAGATCTGGAGTGTTTTCGTCCATTCGGACAACATTACCTAGCCAGCGTAGCCGCTGTCTTTTAATTCGCTGAACTATGTCAATGTCGTCGTATATCTCACACAGCTCATCGTTCCATCGTATGCGATATTCGCCGTGGCCAACGCACAAAGGACCATAAATCTTTCCCAGAACCTTTCTCTCGAAAACTCGTAACGTCGACTCATCGGTTGCTGTCATCGTCCAAGCCTCTGCACCATATAGCAGGACGGGAATCATGAGCGACTTACAGTTTGGCTTTTGTTTGTCGAGAGAGGACTTTACTTTTCAATTGCCTACTCATTCCGAAGTAGCACCTGTTGACAAGAGGTATTCTGCGTTGCATTTCCAGGCTGACATTGTTGGTGGTGTTCATGCTGGTTCTTAAATATAAGAAACTCTCTACAACTTCAAAGTTATGACTGTCAACAGTGACGTGAGGGCCAAGGCGCGAGTGCGACGATTTATTTGATGACCGTAGATGTTTCGTCTTGCCCTCGTTCTCTGCCAGACCCGTTTGCAGCATACGCCAGCAGCTGTACACACTTATAAAATATCCAGCAGCAAATTGAAGAAGTCGCACGATAGGGAGTCGCCTTCTCTGAAACCTCGTTTGGTATCGAACGGCTCGGAGAGATCCTTCCCGATTCTGACGGAGCTTTTGGTGTTGCTCAACGTCAGTTTACACAGCCGTATTAGTTTTGCGGGGATACCAAATTCAGATATCGCGGCATAGAGGCAGCTCCTTTTCGTGCTGTCGAAAGCAGCTTTGAAATCGACGAAGAGATGGTGTGTGTCGATTCTCCTTTCACGGGTCTTTTCCAAGATTTAGCGCATGGTGAATATCTGGTCGGGTGTTGACTTCCCAGGTCTAAAGCCCCACTGATAAGGTCCAATCAGTTTGTTGACGGTGGGCTTTAATTTTTCACTCAATACGTCGATAGAACCTTATATGCGATGTTGAGGAGGCTTATCCCACGGTAGTTGGCGCAGATTGTGGGGTCACCTTTCTTATGGATTGGGCATAGCCCACTTAAATTCCAATCGTTGGGCATGCTTTCGTCCGACCATATTTTACAAAGAAGCTGATGCATGCTCCTTATCAGTTCTTCGCCGCCGTGTTTGAATAGTTCGGCCGGTAATCCATCGGCCCCCGCCGCTTCGTTGTTCTTCAGGCGGGTAATTGCTATTCAAACTTCTTCATGGTCGGGTAATGGAACGTTTGCTCCATCGTCATCGATTGGGAAATCGGGTTCGCCTTCTCCTGACGTTGTGTGTTCACTGCCATTCAGCAGGCTGGAGAAGTGTTCCCTCCATAATCTAAGTATGCTCAGGGCATCGGTGACTAGATCACCTTTGGGGGTTCTACAAGAGTATGCTCCGGTCTTGAAACCTTCTGTAAGCCGCCGCATTTTTTCGTAGAATTTTCGAGCATTACCCCTGTGGGCCAGCTTATCAAGTTCTTCCTACTCACGCATTTCGGCCTCTTTCTTTTTCTGTCTGCAAATGCGTCTCGCTTCCCTCCTCAACTCTCGGTATCTATCCCATCCCGCACGTGTAGTGGTCGATCGTAACGTTTCGAGGTAAGCAGTATGTTTTCTCAATGGTTTCGGTTACAGCTGTACGTAAGGATTTTGAAATGCCCCCCACAGTTCCCTTACAACACTTTAATAACACTTACAGCAAATAACGTAGTAAATTATATGAATTTTAATAAAAAATGAAGTTAATTTTACTGTTTTATATTTATTTATTTTTTATAAAGATGCTCTTATAATTATTTCGTTTAACCGAATATCATTTAATTTAAAACAAGAATTTTAATTAATTAATTTCAGAAACAATTATGGAATAAAAAAATTACGAGTTTTTAATATTTTTTTAAAGGTTAGGAAACTCCCGTTATTAATTTGGTCTTGAAAATATTATTAGCGGGTATTCAAAACATTCCGACATTAGTTTTTCTTTTAACATACACATTAAAAGTGGGTATTCTAAACAAACAAATGATCAACCACACTAATGGTAATTCCTTGTAAGAAATATGTGAAACCTTCATACCAACATACAAATGAAGTATGCAATACGCTCTAAGTGTCAGGTAGCCGAACCGCTCTATCAATGTAGTGAAAAGAAAGGCGGAAAAACTTGACTCGAGTTACAGGACCCAAAAGAGAATTTGCCGCTAATAACGACAGAAGGACAGTCGGGTCTACGTAACTGGAACGGACCCGGACTTTTATTCGGCCAAACACTGTCAAATTGGCAGAATCTGCCGCTACAACAACAACAAAAGGTCTCCGTTTGAACGTCGACTTAGTTACGATCGCACTAGCAATATAAAATCAGTGATTTAAAAATAGCAATCACTGAAATCACAGTTATCGAAAAATCGCAATATCGCTCATCTCTAGTTGCGAGGTGTTTTCTCTCTGTGCCGAATGAAACACTACAATCAGAAATAATGGGATGCCCAACTCCTCTCTCACTGGAAGTGAGAGAACAATTGCTAAACGTCAAAACCACCTAAACTTTGACAGTTGACTGGATTGGGGAGGTTTTGACGTTTAGCAATTGGAAACGAGCGACGGCCAGATTGAAATCTTACCAAAAAACTATGTAAACGGAGGAATTTGTTGCCGCTGTTCAAGATCGCTAATAAAAATTTAAAACAATGAAAATCAAGGAAAATGCGAAATTTAAATATATTTCATGAAACGTTTTGTAATTTGATGCATAATAGAATTAATTTTCAATTACAAATGATTAACAACATTTGATAATTGAGAACTAACAGGCTTAATTCACCTTATTAAGTATTGAAAGATCAAAAGTCAGTTTTTTTAATATACCATAAAATCATAAAAAAGGATTTAAGTAGTTTCGTCATATATCAAAAGTCCAATATATAATAATTTGCAATCGTAATAAATGTTGGGTGTTTTAATTTAAAATGTCCAAAAATTCTTATTTTGTTCGATCTGGCCATAATGGAAAATGTTATAAAAAACGCTTATTTTGAGGCGCTCTCACGCTGGAATAAGTTGGGCATCCCATTATCCCTGACCACAGTAATATAAAATTACAGATTATTTATTAAAATAACTCAGAAGACTTCTTCACTTGTTGGCGTCTATACAAGAAGAATATAAAGAGAATGAAATAATAGAATAACTGCCAAACAGTGCTGCCAGATGTGATACGTCTTGTCTGTGTGCCCACAGTACTCCTCCTCAAATAAAGTCCTGCTGGACTTTTTTAAGGTTGAGTTCCTTTACTAGATCCTAGTCCGGGTGCTTTGTGCGGCACAATCCCGATTTCTTTGGCGCCGCGATTTGAAGGAACCGTTGGAAAGAGGAAGTCCTCCTGCTTAAAAAATATATTTATATAGGTTATAGGTACCGCAAACGCTTAGTTTACGAGATATTCGACCTTAAAGTTCAAAAATTCCAAAATTCGAACATTTCAACAAGCCATTTTACCACATTAAACACACTTTACTCACATTTTCCACTTCAAATTAATTAAAGTAAACTACAAACTTTTAAATAAATCCACATTTTACACTTTTAACAGTTTTTTTTACCGAAGAAATCTTTATTTTAAAAATTACATTTTACACTCGTACTGAACATCATGTGTGCGCTAAGAATTACGACGAAATGGAGCGCTGCCATGTGATAATAAAGAAATTCGCTGAAATTCCTTTTTTCCCAAAAATTCCTCTATCCGTTCATATGAATGTGTTCTTTATTTAATTTAATAAACAAATAAGTAATATTATATAATAATATTATATATATATTGTCACCTAATATACAAAACAACGTATTATCAAAAATAAATGGAAAGCGCTGACAGATACAATAACCAAAACTTAACCATTTTATAACGAAAACTCAAATTTTGTTTCAATATCAGTGCAAGATAACCAATAAATATAACCACTTTATAACGAAACGCAGAAAGGAGTACTACGCGAAAGTACTTCAGTCACATAATCACATATTACACATATACATAATTAGAAAGTATTTTTTTTATAGTTAATATAGAAAAAAGGATCACGCGAAAAACCAAACAAAGAAAAATTGTTAAAAATCCTACATTTTTGCTGTTTAAGATGTAGCAAGGCTCGTCATAATTGTAAACAATCTAACCTTTTCAACGATGAGTGTGCTAAGTTATTTTTAAATTAATAAATTTAGGTAAAATATAGCAAAATAAAAGTGAAATGTGAACTTATTTCAATGTTTAGAGTGTATACTTAAATATACAGAGTGAGAAACGTGAAAAAAATTAGTGAAACATAGAGAAATACCATGTGTTATTAGTGCAAATTTTTGAACTTTTAATCGTGAATATTTTAAAAATAAAAGTTATTTTTATATTATTTTTGGATATTTCTTCTCTGGAGAAGCTCCCCTATCCGCACATAGCCCATTTATACAAAAATTCGGTTTTTTTACCCCGGCTGGTTGATGTATGTAGCGAATTCATTTGCTTGGTGAGAGTACGGCTCTGCGGCGTACTGTTGTCACTGGCCAATTGGTATGGTTAAGTAGTTGTTGCGAATTTATTTGCTCGGTGAGAGTACGGCCGTGCGGCGTACTGTTGTCACTGGCCAATTTGTATGGTTAAGTGGTTGTTGTGCAGTTCTCGGTTAGGGCTATGACGGTTGCATAGGAGCTTACACGTGCGAGACTGGGTTAGGGTCTACAAGCGACCGATTGGATTGTGCAGTTCTCGGTTAGGAGCTACGACGGTTGCATAGGAGCCTAAACTTGCGAGACTGAGTTGAGCGCCTTGCAAAAATACCTCACCAAAGACGATTCAAAGTAGTTATTCTTATTCCATCTACCTATTATTACGTAGTAGCAGCTTCTTAGTTTATTAAAATAATTAAACATGTTATTACATGTTGTTCTCAACTTCATGCTTACACCTCATTTACCTTTACTTGACAGCATTCTAACTAGAACTGTGTCTGCAGTCAACCCGGCAGTCCTTATATACATATGTAGTAGGATTAAGCTAAACCAGCAACTAAGAATTTCGCTGCCTGCCTGATTCTTGCAATTTATCGTCGAATCTGTTTTGTTCTGACATTCATTCTGAGTATATATAATTTACGCCTTGAATACCATACACTGCACTGTCGCCAGTAATTTCGCTGATTTACGCAACAATTTTTCTCTGGCTTGCTTATCGTCTAAATATATTACGCACCATTATTTTCCCGTTCCCGTTATTAACTTGTAATAGAAACGCCAGGTACTGCATATCTACTTGCATTTTCGTAATGAGTGTCGAATCGGATAAACAAACATTGGCAGCAGTAATTAACCGTTTCTTGAGAGTTTTGAAAGCCACTTCCTGTTTTTAATTCCTCTCAAAGGCTTTTTCGTGAGTTCATGGAAGTTTAGCTACTCTGGTAAAATTTGGAACGAATGTAATCTTTGAGGAGTGGGCGAAACTTTTACTGCCTACATTTTTCATGAGCTGTGCAAATGCGCTCCATTGTCTCTTTATGTCCAAAACAGTTTACTTTATTTTTGAAAAGGGAACCTTTCTTCGGTGCCATTTTATAGCAACACAAATTTTTCGTTTTACCACGTTATTTCAAAACATTCCGACATTAGTTTTTCTTTCAACATACACATTAAAAGTGGGTATTCTAAACAAACAAATGATCAACCACACTAATGGTAATTCCTTGTAAGAAATATGTGAAACCTTCATACCAACATACAAATGAAGTATGCAATACGCTCTAAGTGTCAGGTAGCCGAACCGCTCTATCAATGTAGTGAAAAGAAAGGCGGAAAAACTTGACTCGAGTTACAGGACCCAAAAGAGAATTTGCCGCTAATAACGACAGAAGGACAGTCGGGTCTACGTAACTGGAACGGACCCGGACTTTTATTCGGCCAAACACTGTCAAATTGGCAGAATCTGCCGCTACAACAACAACAAAAGGTCTCCGTTTGAACGTCGACTTAGTTACGATCGCACTAGCAATATAAAATCAGTGATTTAAAAATAAAGTAATCACTGAAATCACAGTTATCGAAAAATCGCAATATCGCTCATCTCTAGTTGCGAGGTGTTTTCTCTCTGTGCCGAATGAAACACTACAATCAGAAATAATGGGATGCCTAACTCCTCTCTCACTGGAAGTGAGAGAACAATCTGCTAAACGTCAAAACCACCTAAACTTTGACAGTTGACTGGATTGGGGAGGTTTTGACGTTTAGCAATTGGAAACGAGCGACGGCCAGATTGAAATCTTACCAAAAAAATATGTAAACGGAGGAATTTGTTGCCGCTATTTAAGATCGCTAATAAAAATTTAAAACAATGAAAATCAAAGAAAATGCGAAATTTAAATATATTTCATGAAACGTTTTGTAATTTGATGCATAATAAAATTAATTTTCAATTACAAATGATTAACAACATTTGATAATTGAGAACTAACAGGCTTAATTCACCTTATTAAGTATTGAAAGACACTGGAATAAGTTGGGCATCCCATTATCCCTGACCACAGTAATATAAAATTACAGATTATTTATTAAAATAACTCAGAAGACTTCTTCACTTGTTGGCGTCTATACAAGAAGTATATAAATAGAATGAAATAATAGAATAACTTCCAAACAGTGCTGCCAGATGTGATACGTCTTGTCTGTGTGCCCACAGTACTCCTGCTTAAAAAATATATTTATATAGGTTATAGGTACCGCAAACGCTTAGTTTACGAGATATTCGACCTTAAAGTTCAAAAATTCCAAAATTCGAACATTTCAACAAGCCATTTTACCACATTAAACACACTTTACTCACTGTTGACGTGTAACACTAGTATACTTACTTGATACACTTGTAGTATACTTATTCCAAATAAAAACACTTTCTTTCACACTGTATTAATTTTCACTTCAATTTTGTATTTTTTCTTTCCATTTGTATAACAAGTTAATTACAATTATACAATTTATATTTGTTCTAACAATTTATGTAATTATTTTCTTTTTATTTTTGTACTTGTTGTCACACACTGACACTGCGGCGAACTCCCGAACTCACGTCACAACGTCACTTTGGCGGGAAGTCACAAATGAGGAAAAATGCGGAGATTGCGGTTAGAAATAAATGTATCGTTGCGGGTCGACCGACTTGCTTTTGCGGATCAAACGAAAAAGAGAGTGATCCCGTTCGGATCTATCCCTTTTGTTAGTTTGGGTGGTGAATATTAAATTAATCCGAGTCGTCTCGCTAATGATCGTGTGGTTGTTGTGTTGTAATAGTGAGCGGTGTAAGGTACTGTGTTTGATGTGTGTGTGTGTAGTGGTGTGTGCTGAACTGTTGTGTGATGAGGTGTGTGACGCGACGTGATGTGATGTGATGTGATGTGACGTGTGATGAGGGGTTGTGATGTTGCAGAATGCTCTTGCTCATGTGAACATCCCGGCCCCCCTAGGCGAATTAATCGGCTAGGAGCCTTTGTAGCTGTTGGAGTGTACTGAGTACCGCGCTCAACCCTGTTGAGCGTCGTTGTTGCTGGCGATGAGCGTGGCGTGGCGGAGATGGCCGCGTACGTCTTGTGGGTGGTTGGGTGCGTCGTCGTCGCCGGAGAGGATCGCTGCGTGGTCTAGTACGGGAGTTGGTGTGATTGGCTCGTGTGGGAAATCGATGAAACAGAGTGTGGTGCGGCCTGTGGCAATATTGACAGGCACCGTCAGCCCAGCACTCTATGGTGGCGTGGTCATCTGCCAGGCAGGTCATGCAATGTCCGTGAGCCCTTGCAACCTGTTGTCGTTGAGCGGGCTTCATACTTTGGAAGATGGTGCATCGTTTTAGAACGTGTGGGCGATGGCACAGGCTGCAACAGGAGGCCCCTGTGGCTCTACTAGCTGCTCTTCTCCTACTTCTCTGACGGCTGCGGCGGATGGCGGGGGCGCATAACATTGGCCCTTGGAGCGGCAACGGGTGCAGCCGACGCTTTGGGTGCATTGCTTTCGGACCTTACGGTGTTGGAGGTGGTTTGGGTCTCCTCTACGTCCATTTCTATGGGAATATAAGATTGCATTAAATTGATTTTATTTATAATGTTATGATGTAGTTGTTGTAGCTACATATCTATACATATGTAAATGTATAATAAGTTGATCTTCAACGCGCTTGTTTGAATTTATTTTTATGTACGGATTATAAAGCGGGTTATTTTCGAATTAGCGGAATTATTTTATTATTTTTCGATTAATTTTGCGAGTTATTTTGCGGTTTTGGTTGAAGTTGTTCTTCGCCGTTTGGAAGAAAACACAGTTTGGTGACTGGTCGAGTTAATATGCCGGTTTGTGTTCGCACATCGACTACTCTTATGTGACCATCTGATCCTCGATGAACCTTTTCAATGCGGCCTAGTCGCCATTCTGTTGGAGGAAGGCATTCGTCCTGTATGATTACGCATTCTCCTGCCTTGGCTTCCTTCTGGGCCGTTTTCCACCGATATCTCTTATGGAGATCTTTGAGATAGTCTTCCTTCCATCTGTGGCTGAATTCGTGATGGAGAATCTTGATTCTTTCCCATCGATTTATTAAAGTGAGTGAGTCTCCTTCTGTCTCAGGTATGGCGAGAAGAGGAGCTCCTCTCAGGATATTACCTGGTGTAAGAGCTGTGAAATCGGAGGGATCTTGCGAAAGGGGTGATATGGGTCGTGAATTTAATACGGCTTCGATACGAGTGAGTAGTGTAGTAAGCTCCTCATAATTGAATTTATGATTACCAGCCGTTTTCTTTATATGGGATTTAAAGCTTTTTACTGCTGATTCCCAAAGTCCGCCCATGTGTGGAGAACATGGAGGTATAAATTGCCAATTGACCCTTGGGGTGCATATTTATTAACTATTTCAGGGGAGACTTCTCTCATGAAGTTTATAAACTCCTTCTCTGTTGCTCTTTGGGCTCCGACAAAGTTTTTCCCATTATCGCTCATTATTTTTGACGGAAATCCGCGTCGTCCGACTAAGCGCGCAAATGCTGCAAGAAAAGCCGCAGTAGTCAAATCTGAACAAAGCTCGAGGTGTACTGCCTTTGTCGTAAAACATACAAAGACAGCCACATACCCTTTTCTAAATGAAGAAGACATGGAGGCCTTTATCTGGAAAGGTCCAGCAAAATCAACCCCAGTGATGGTAAAGGGTAGAGCATAGTTGTAGCGCTCAGGTGGTATAGCTGCCATGATTTGCGTACGCATTTTGTGTTTGTACATGGTACATGGTTTACACATGAAAATAGTCCTTTTGATTTGTGGCTTTAGTCGCGGTACATAAAATTCTTGACGGACCATTTGTTGCATTAAGCGATGCTCACCATGCAGTATAAGCTGGTGCAGATATGATTGAAATAGGTAAGTAAAACGGGATTTCTCTGGAATAATAATGGGATGTCGTTCGTTATAACTAAGGCTGGAGTTCGCTAATCTTCCATTTGCCCTTATTAATCCCTTAGAATCCAAGAATGGATTTAAGACGAGAAGTGAGCTTCCCTTTTCGAGAGGTCGCTTTTCGAGCAACTTTGATTTCTCTTTGCTGAAATAGCGAGTTTGTGTATATAATATTAGACTGACCTTGGCATGTTGCAAGTCGGAATGCGTTAGTTGTACGCAAGGATCATTTGGTGCTCCTTTCATTTTTAGTTTAAGTCTTTGAATGAATTTGTGCATGTAAGCGACTACTCTTAGTGCTCTAGCAAATGACGAAAATCGATGGAGAATATCATCCTCTTCTTGAGTGATATGAAAATTTTCAATTTTCCGACTTTCCGGCGGTATTATATTACGAGCGGGAGACTTTGGCCAGAATTCTTGTGATTCTGTTAGCCATGTTGGACCATTCCACCAGAGTGAAGTGCTGGTGAGGTGCAGTGGTTGGTGAGGTGCAATGGCTTGCAACCTCTTGTCCCAAGATCCGCTGGGTTATCTGCACTTGCAACATGTTGCCATTTTGCTGGGCCAACCAGGTCTAAAATTTGGGATATTCGGTTAGACACATAGGTCTTCCAGCAATAGGGTGGTTTTTCTAACCATGCTAAAACTATCTCTGAGTCTGACCAAAGATACATTTTATGATCGTTTAATTTGAGATGGGTTTGGACTATGGAAATTAATTTTGCTAATAGAAGAGCACCATTCAGTTCAAGGCGTGGCAGACTGAGTGTCTTCAAAGGTGCAACTTTGGCTTTGGCTACCAAGAGGTGTGAAGATATTTTATTATCGTACTGAGTGCGTACGTACACTGTTGCGCAATACGCCTTTTCAGAGGCATCACAGAAACCGTGTAATTCTGTGTTAATGTTAGGGGTGAAATTTACCCATCGAGGGATTCGAATTTCAGATATAGTATGTAAATTGTTAGCAAATTGAACCCATTTCGCTAAACGTAAAGGTTTTACCTGTTCATCCCATTCAGTGCCGTCTTGCCACAATTCTTGAATGAGGATTTTTGCTTGAATCATTATTGGCGAAAGCCATCCTGCGGGGTCGAAAAGTTTTGCCACCGAGGAAAGTATTTGGCGTTTTGTAATGGCGGACATTGCAGATATTGACTCAATTGTATATGAGAATTGATCTGTTATCGCATTCCATTGAATTCCTAGAGTTTTAGTTGTACTAGCCTTTTCAAATTTAAGGAAGTCTGTATCTAATAAGTCTTCTTTTTTAATGTCTTTTATTATATCAGGGTGATTTGAAGTAATTTTCTTTAAGGGGAATCCCGCTGAATTTAGTGCTTTGATCACTTGAGATAGTGATTCGCACGCTAAGGACAGACTGTGGCTACCTGATAGTATGTCGTCCACGTATGTTTGTGTTTGCAACACAGAAGATGCTAAAGGCAAATTTGTTGCATTTGTTTTTGCCACTTCATGTAGTGTCCTGATCGCCAAATAGGGTGCGCAATTGATGCTAAAGGTGACGGTTTTAAGTTTATAGTCGCTGATTGGACTATTACTTGATTTGCGGAAGACTATACGCTGGAAATCTTGGTCATCTTTATGTACTAGAATTTGTCTGTACATTTTTTCTACATCCCCATTGAAAACGTATTTAAACATGCGCCAATTTAGAATTAGCAACATGAGATCAGGTTGTAATGTTGGCCCTGTGTATAGTACATCATTGAGTGATTTGCCTGAGCTCGTACACTTTGAGGCTTTGAAAACTACTCGTACTTTTGTTGTAATTTTATCAGGTCTTATTACCCCATGATGTGGCAGATAAAAAGATAAATATCTACCTTTAGACACTTTTTCATATGGTACAGCTTCTTCCATATGATTGAGGTCAAGATATTCGTCCATCACATTATCGTATGCCGATTTAAGCTCACTTTTCTTAATCAGGCTTTTTTCCAGGCTTAGGAATTGCTGGACTGCTGATATTCTAGAGTGGCATAGAGCTATGGTTTCAGGGAAGGTTGGTTTGAAAGGTAATCGCACAACATAACGACCATGTTCATTTCTTGTTGTTGTGGATTTGTAATAGGCTTCGCATGCCTGGTCTTCTTCTGAAAGCTGGGTGATTTGGGGTAATTCTTCTATTTCCCAAAATTTTTTAAGTTGATTATTTAAAAATTCGTTTGAAATATTTTCCACTTGTGTGGTGAAAGAATTTATTTTTCAGGGACTTGGCCACTTATAATCCACCCAAAGATTGTATTTTGGGCTAACAATTTATTGGAGATTTTCTCAATACCTTCAAGAATTATTTGAGGTATTAAGTCACTGCCTAATAATATGTCGATTTGTGATGGGGTATGACAATTGGGATCTGCTAATTTAAGATGTGAGCATTTTTCCCAGTGTATTTTATTTACTTCATAGCTTGGAAGCAAATTTGTGAGTTGCGGTAGAACGATGGCTTGCGCATCTATTCTAATATCCGCATTTGGAGATACTATCGTAATTGGGCATATTTTATTCGAATTTTGGATAATTCTTCCGCCCATTCCCGAGATTTGGAAATTTGAATGTTTTATTGGCAATTTGAGCCGATTTTGAGCTTTTGATGATATAAAGGATCTTTGAGATCCTTGATCTATTAGTGCTCTTAGTTTGAATAAATCACCCTTATGTGCTATGGTGATGACCGCAGTGGGTAAAAGAATTTTGCTTTCATTTTCTGAATGAAGCGCTTGAATTTTTGCTGCTTTAGAGCAACATGGTTGTTCTTCCCTTTTTCGGGATTTGAGATTTCGGGATTATCACTTTTGGTTGTAGTGACTAACCCGGTGGTTTTATGAAATTGATTTTGCTTCATATTTTGAAAGTTCGTAATATGAAGCAGTGAGTGATGTCTTCGTTGACAGTACACACAATTAAATTTGCTTTCGCAGTCTTTTGTCGTATGAGCATTCGACAGACAGTTGATGCAAAGTTTATGTTGTCTGACAAGATTGTTTCTGTCAGATACGGATAATTTTTTAAATTTCTCGCAAGATCTTATGTTATGACCTCCTTTACAAATTTCACATACTGGTTGCCATTTATTTGTTTGGTTTGACACGAAAGTGGGACTTTTATTAGCGTGTCTATTGTATTGCATATTATTACTGGCTTGAGGTTTAAAGAAGTTTTTACTTGAGTCATTTTAATGACCTTTTAGATTTTTAATTTTTTTGTGCATTCGCTCAGCTATCTCGTATTGAGCAGTGAGGAATGTTTACATCTGTTGCCAGGTGTGCATTATTTTTTTTTCCACTAGAGATTATTCCCATCGTAGCAAAGCAGCATCAGGCAGTGTTTCTGCGCAAATGGTTACTATCATAGGGTCCCACGATTCTGTGGAGATATTTTGTGTTTTTAACACAGATAAACAATTGGTCACTGTCGAGTGTAAGTTTTGAAACTCCTGGCTAGTTTCTTGTTGAATTTTTGGCAAATGCAATAAAGTTTTTATTGGGTTTTCTATCATAACCCTTTCATTTTCGTACCTTTCGACTAGTGCTTCCCAAGCCAGCTTAAAATTTTCGTCATTTAAAGCGAATCGCTTGACGATACTGCCTGCTTCCCCTTTTGTTTTGTACCTTAGATGGTATAACTTTTGTGCTTGTGAAAGTTTAGGATGGTTTATATAAACGGCAGTGAACATGTCCCGGAAGGACGGCCACTGGTCATAACATCCATTGAAAACTTCAGTATCACAAGCTGGTACCTTTAGATACATGCCTTTATCTAGGTCTTCTTTTGGTGTTGTAACTACTCTGGGAGGGGGAGTAGTGGCTCTACTTGGCCTTACTAAACTTATTTGTTCATTTATCATTCCCTTTGTTAACTCATACTGATCGCGGCAGTTATCACATTTGGCTGTCGCCGAAGCTTTTGCGTTTTCTGGGAGTTCTGCGTCGTCAGTATCTAGTACTGTATCGTACGCTGCCAGAAGGCGAGCCCAGAGATTGTTCACACTTTCTAGTTTTATATTCAAAACTGATTCTGTGATGTCAGTAATAGGGAAGCTTGAAATCTTGTACAATATCTTATAAAACTGTCACTTTCAGTGATGAATCTAGATATTGTCTGATCTTTTGATTTTTTGTTTTATACTCTGCTTCGAGCGTGTAGCTTCTGCAGGCGTGCTTTGTGATTTATCATCATCAGCCATTTTTGGAACTTCCAATAATTGAGGTGTTCTTGGTTTAACCTCTTTAGATTTGTCAGATTGCATTAATTTTAATAAAGTTTGAAGCTTTTAGCTTAAAGTTTTGTCTAATAGATGTTGGTTCAAAATTAATATTGCTATAGCAATGTAGTTAAATAGTTTTTCGAAAGAGTATAAATTAAAATGTTATCAACAGAAGAATTTTTTTTTGTAAAAAATTATATATTTTACAAAAAATATATTTGTGATCAAAATTTTTTTTTTTTTGATTCGCTACCGCATAAAAAGATTAAAGTTTTTTTGTAAAAGTATGTTATGTAAAGGTTCGATATTTTTTTTTTTTTTTAAATGTGACTGAAAATTTTTATTTTTTTTCCAGTGTATCAAAATATCTTCAGTTCACTCGCGCTTATTTGTATATTTGTATCTGCAAACGAAACGTGAAAGAAAAAATACAAAATGCAAAATTGTTTGTATGTATTTATTTATTTATTTTAAGTTTGCATATGCTTTATATGCGCCACGTAACGTTTTCCTTTTTGTTTGGTTTTGCTCGTATCCCTTTTAGGTATGTAATTGTTATATATGTATGTATATATGTCATAAAAATGTAACATATAACAATTTGCTAATCACACCTAAATGTATAAATGCGCGGAAAAAGCAGTAGGAAATAATATATGTATATATATGTTTATATATTTATGTCGGTATGTATGTGGTTTGAATTATATATGTACATAAATGTGTATGTACTAAATAATTCGTTCAAATATGTATGAAAAAAGAATAATTGAAATACAATGTGCAAAAATAAAAACAAATTGTATGTACATATGTCACGCGGAAGCTTCACACATTGGTACGTACATAAATGTAATGCCTTTTTTCTCTCTTTTTATTTCTTTATTTCTTTATTCGTTTTTTTTTTGTATTATTACCTACCTTTGCTTGAATGTTATAAGCGATCCAGCTTATTGCTTTATAGCCCAAGGGGTATCGCTGGAAATTTGCAAGCAACGAGTACTTGTCTTTGTAAGTTGTTTTTGTAATGTTTTTTGGTAGTGTGTTTCGTTACACGAATTGAAGATCCAAGCAGGTAGTTAATATTATATTGTTGTATGTTATAGCTTCATGTACATGAAGTTAGTTCACGTATGTAAATATGTATGTACCATACGATTATGTATGCATATAAATATGTACATATGTATATTAAATTGGAAGAATTTGCAAATTAGAAGAATAATGTGCTTACATAGGTATGTATGTTTTAATTATATATGTATGTACATATATATTTGGTTTTCTTTTGTTTCGTATCTTCCGCTTTTGCTTAGAGTTGGAGCGATCCTGCTTGTTGCTTTTTTTTTTTTTATAGCCCAAGGGGTATCGCAATAATTATCGCAAGTTATACTTGACTTAGGAAAATTTTTTTTATTTTTTTATTTTTCGGAAACTATATAACGGGGTGTCTAACGACACAATCTAAGCAAAAGGCGGGTACCGTACTTTTTTCCAGTTATTATTATTTTTTTGTAGATATATACATACATATATCGAACTGTTAAGAACAGTTAACGGTGTCCCGAAATACCGTCAAAACCGTACCTAACATACATACATATATATGTGCGCAATAATTAAATTTATATATATATATTTTTTTTTTTTATATATATACATATATCAAATTAATATATGGAACGGACTCACATTATATTCCGCCAGGGGTTTTGGGTTTTTTTTTTACTTATCCCCGTTTTCGTCCCTGTTTATTCTTCTGTTAATTTTTATAAATGTGATGCATGTATGTCCAGCGCTGTCCCTTTTGATTAGGTTTCTTCCTCCTTTGTTGTTCATTAGCGTTGTCTCCTGCGACTTATGTATGTATATATGTTTATATGTTTGTTAATTTATCTGTGATTATAACGCGCCCGTTTTTGATTTTAGGATTTTTTTTTTATAAATATATTTGTGTATTTGTTAATTTATTTGTGGTTATAACGCGCCCGCTTTTGATTTTAGGTTTTATGTTTGATAAATTTTGTTGTTTTAATACCGCGCCCGTTTTAATGTTGGTAGGTTTTTTGTTGTTTTTTCACTCACTGTACAATTTCTGTTTCTTTTCTGTATCTTTTTCCTTCACTTCAGTTCACTTTCCTTTTGTTTTTTTTTGTGTGTTCAACTTGTGTGATCGTTCTTTCCGTGTTTTTTTTTTTTTTTCACCGTGACTTTGTATATTCTGTGTTCACTTTAATATATAGGGTGATTTTTTAAGAGCTTGATAACTTTTTTAAAAAAAAAAACGCATAAAATTTGCAAAATCTCATCGGTTCTTTATTTGAAACGTTAGATTGGTTCATGACATTTACTTTTTGAAGATAATTTCATTTAAATGTTGACCGCGGCTGCGTCTTAGGTGGTCCATTCGGAAAGTCCAATTTTGGGCAACTTTTCGAGCATTTCGGCCGGAATAGCCCGAATTTCTTCGGAAATGTTGTCTTCCAAAGCTGGGATAGTTGCTGGCTTATTTCTGTAGACTTTAGACTTGACGTAGCCCCACAAAAAATAGTCTAAAGGCGTTAAATCGCATGATCTTGGTGGCCAACTTACGGGTCCATTTCTTGAGATGAATTGTTCTCCGAAGTTTTCCCTCAAAATGGCCATAGAATCGCGAGCTGTGTGGCATGTAGCGCCATCTTGTTGAAACCACATGTCAACCAAGTTCAGTTCTTCCATTTTTGGCAACAAAAAAGTTTGTTAGCATCTTGGTTGACATGTGGTTTCAACAAGATGGCGCTACATGCCACACAGCTCGCAGTGATTCTATGGCCATTTTGAGGGAAAACCTGGAGAACAATTCATCTCAAGAAATGGACCCGTAAGTTGGCCACCAAGATCATGTACGATTTAACGCTTGCTTTAGACTATTTTTGTGGGGCTACGTCAAGTCTAAAGTCTACAGAAATAAGCCAGCAACTATTCCAGCTTGGAAGACAACATTTCCGAAGAAATTGGGCTATTCCGGCCGAAATGTCGAAAAAGTTGCCCAAAATTGACTCTTCTGAATGGACCACCTAAGACGCAGCCGCGGTCAACATTTAAATGAAATTATCTTCAAAAAGTAAATGTCATGAACCAATCTAACGTTTCAAATAAAAGAACCGATGAGATTTTGCAAATTTTATGCGTTTTTTTAAAAAAAAGTTATCAAGCTCTAAAAAATCACCTGCTATGTATATACATGTATATATTTTTTCGTTGTGCTTAGGTGCCTTTCGGAAAGGCTCGAAGGACCATTTGTTGACGTGTAACACTAGTATACTTACTTGATACACTTGTAGTATACTTATTCCAAATAAAAACACTTTCTTTCACACTGTATTAATTTTCACTTTATATAAATCGGAACGTTTAATACCTACGTCTACCGACACTCACCTTTGTTGCGGATTTCTAGCGAACGTGAACCGTGATGCTTGATGCGAGTATGCGTGTATGCGCGCGGTTGAAGAACAAAAGAGGGCCGGTCGCCGTCCGTCGGTCCCTTTTGTTAATTGTGTCCGATGTCCTCGTGTGTGGTGTAAGATGCAGGTGTGTCGAGTGTGAGGTGTGGATGATGAATATGGTGTATGTAGATGTGTTGAGTATGATGTGTGAATGATATGGATGGTGTGAAGATGTGGTGTGTTGTGTTAGAATTAGAGGGGGGCGCAGAAGCTCATTTAACCACACTTCAATTTTGTATTTTTTCTTTCTATTTGTATAACAAGTTAATTACAATTATACAATTTATATTTGTTATAACAATTTATGTAATTATTTTCTTTTATTTTTGTACTTGTTGTCACACACTGACACTGCGGCGAACTCCCGAACTCACGTCACAACGTCACTTTGGCGGGAAGTCACAAATGAGGAAAAATGCGGAGATTGCGGTTAGAAATAAATGTATCGTTGCGGGTCGACCGACTTGCTTTGCGGATCAAACGAAAAAAGAGAGTGATCCCGTTCGGATCTATCCCTTTTGTTAGTTTGGGTGGTGAATATTAAATTAATCCGAGTCGTCTCGCTAATGATCGTGTGGTTGTTGTGTTGTAATAGTGAGCGGTGTAAGGTACTGTGTTTGATGTGTGTGTGTGTAGTGGTGTGTGCTGAACTGTTGTGTGATGAGGTGTGTGACGCGACGTGATGTGATGTGATGTGATGTGACGTGTGATGAGGGGTTGTGATGTTGCAGAATGCTCTTGCTCATGTGAACACTCACATTTTCCACTTCAAATTAATTAAATTAAACTACAAACTTTTAAATAAATCCACATTTTACACTTTTAACAGTTTTTTTTACCGAAGAAATCTTTATTTTAAAAATTACATTTTACACTCGTACTGAACATCATGTGTGCGCTAAGAATTACGACGAAATGGAGCACTGCCATGTGATAATAAAGAAATTCGCTGAAATTCCTTTTTTCCCAAAAAATTCCTCTATCCGTTCATATGAATATGTTCTTTATTTTATTAATAAACAAATAAGTAATATTATATAATAATATTATATATATATTGTCACCTAATATACAAAACAACGTATTATCAAAAATAAATGGAAAGCGCTGACAGATACAATAACCAAAACTTAACCATTTTATAACGAAAACTCAAATTTTGTTTCAATATCAGTGCAAGATATAACCAAAAAACTATATATTTTTTTATTTTAACGCAAGTACTATGCGGAAGTACTTCAGTCATCCCGGTATTCGCTCGACCGGATTATTTTTTTAAAGCGCGACCGAAGGCCGCCAACGCAGATAGGAGTACTACGCGAAAGTCGCACCGGGTATTCGCTCGACCGGGATTATTTTTTTAAAGCGTGGCCGAAGGCCGCCAACGCGAAAAGAAGTACAGTCACCTCGGGTATTCGTTCGACCAGGGTAATTTTTAAAGCGCGACCGAAGGCCGCCAACGCAGAAAGCAGTACTACGTTAAAGTACTTCCAGTCACCCCGGGTATTCGCTCGACCAGGGTTATTTTTTTAAAGCGCGGTCGAAGGCCGCCTACGCGAAAGTACTTCAGTCACATAAATCACATATACATATGTAGAAAATATTTTTTTTATAGTTAATATAGAAAAAAGTATCACGCGAAAAAACAAACAAAGAAAAATAGTTAAAAATCCTACATATTTGCTGTTTAAGATGTAGCAAGGCTCGTCATAATTGTAAACAATCTAACCTTTTCAACGATGAGTGTGCTAAGTTATTTTTAAATTAATAAATTTAGGTAAAATATAGCAAAATAAAAGTGAAATGTGAACTTATTTCAATGTTTAGAGTGTATACTTAAATATACAGAGTGAGAAACGTGAAAAAATTAGTGAAACATAGAGAAATACCATGTGTTATTAGTGCAAATTTTTTGAACTTTTAATCGTGAATATTTTAAAAAATAAAAGTTATTTTTATATTATTTTTGGATATTTCTTCTCTGGAGAAGCTCCCCTATCCGCACATAGCCCATTTATACGAAAATTCGGTTTTTTTACCCCGGCTGGTTGATGTATGTAGCGAATTCATTTGCTTGGTGAGAGTACGGCTCTGCGGCGTACTGTTGTCACTGGCCAATTGGTATGGTTAAGTAGTTGTTGCGAATTTATTTGCTCGGTGAGAGTACGGCCGTGCGCAGCGTACTGTTGTCACTGGCCAATTTGTATGGTTAAGTGGTTGTTGTGCAGTTCTCGGTTAGGGCTATGACGGTTGCATAGGAGCTTACACGTGCGAGACTGGGTTAGGGTCTACAAGTAGCGACCGATTGGATTGTGCAGTTCTCGGTTAGGGCTACGACGGTTGCATAGGAGCCTAAACTTGCGAGACTGAGTTGAGCGCCTTTGCAAAAAATACCTCACCAAAGACGATTCAAAGTAGTTATTCTTATTCCATCTACCTATTATTACGTAGTAGCAGCTTCTTAGTTTATTAAAATAATTAAACATGTTATTACATGTTGTTCTCAACTTCATGCTTACACCTCATTTACCTTTACTTGACAGCATTCTAACTAGAACTGTGTCTGCAGTCAACCCGGCAGTCCTTATATACATATGTAGTAGGATTAAGCTAAACCAGCAACTAAGAATTTCGCTGCCTGCCTGATTCTTGCAATTTATCGTCGAATCTGTTTTTGTTCTGACATTCATTCTGAGTATATATAATTTACGCCTTGAATACCATACACTGCACTGTCGCCAGTAATTTCGCTGATTTACGCAATAATTTTTCTCTGGCTTGCTTATCGTCTAAATATATTATGCAATTATTTTCCCGTTCCCGTTATTAACTTGTAATAGAACGCCAGGTACTGCATATCTACTTGCATCCGTAATGAGTGTCGAATCGGATAAACAAACATTGGTGCAGTAATTAACCGTTTCTTGAGAGTTTTGAAAGCCACTTCCTGTTTTTAATTCCTCTCAAAGGCTTTTTCGTGAGTTCATGGAAGTTTAGCTACTCTGGTAAAATTTGGAACGAATGTAATCTTTGAGGAGTGGGCGAAACTTTTACTGCCTACATTTTTCATGAGCTGTGCAAATGCGCTCCATTGTCTCTTTATGTCCAAAACAGTTTCCTTTATTTTTGAAAAGGGAACCTTTCTTCGGTGCCATTTTATAGCAACACAAATTTTTCGTTTTACCACGTTATTTCAAAACATTCCGACATTAGTTTTCTTTCAACATACACATTAAAAGTGGGTATTCTAAACAAACAAATGATCAACCACACTAATGGTAATTCCTTGTAAGAAATATGTGAAACCTTCATACCAACATACAAATGAAGTATGCAATACGCTCTAAGTGTCAGGTAGCCGAACCGCTCTATCAATGTAGTGAAAAGAAAGGCGGAAAAACTTGACTCGAGTTACAGGACCCAAAAGAGAATTTGCCGCTAATAACGACAGAAGGACAGTCGGGTCTACGTAACTGGAACGGACCCGGACTTTTATTCGGCCAAACACTGTCAAATTGGCAGAATCTGCCGCTACAACAACAACAAAAAAGGTCTCCGTTTGAACGTCGACTTAGTTACGATCGCACTAGCAATATAAAATCAGTGATTTAAAAATAGCAATCACTGAAATCACAGTTATCGAAAAATCGCAATATCGCTCATCTCTAGTTGCGAGGTGTTTTCTCTGTGCCCGAATGAAACACTACAATCAGAAATAATGGGATGCCCAACTCCTCTCTCACTGGAAGTGAGAGAACAATTACTAAACGTCAAAACCACCTAAACTTTGACAGTTGACTGGATTAGGAGGTTTTGACGTTAAGCAATTGGAAAACGAGCGACGGCCAGATTGAAATCTTACCAAAAAACTATGTAAACGGAGGAATTTGTTGCCGCTGTTCAAGATCGCTAATAAAAATTTAAAACAATGAAAATCAAGGAAAATGCGAAATTTAAATATATTTCATGAAACGTTTTGTAATTTGATGCATAATAAAATTAATTTTCAATTACAAATGATTAACAACATTTGATAATTGAGAACTAACAGGCTTAATTCACCTTATTAAGTATTGAAAGATCAAAAGTCAGTTGTTTTAATATACCATAAAATCATAAAAAAGGTTTTAAGTAGTTTCGTCATATATTAAAAGTCCAATATATAATAATTTGCAATCGTAATAAATGTTGGGTGTTTTAATTTAAAATGTCCAAAAATTCTTATTTTGTTCGATCTGGCCATAATGGAAAATGTTATAAAAAACGCTTATTTTGAGGCGCTCTCACACTGGAATAAGTTGGGCATCCCATTATCCCTGACCACAGTAATATAAAATTACAGATTATTTATTAAAATAACTCAGAAGACTTCTTCACTTGTTGGCGTCTATACAAGAAGAATATAAAGAGAATGAAATAATAGAATAACTGCCAAACAGTGCTGCCAGATGTGATACGTCTTGTCTGTGTGCCCACAGTACTCCTCCTCAAATAAAGTCCTTCTGGACTTTTTTAAGGTTGAGTTCCTTTACTAGATCCTAGTCCGGGTGCTTTGTGCGGCACAATCCCGATTTCTTTGGCGCCGCGATTTGAAGGAACCGTTGGAAAGAGGAAGTCCTCCTGCTTAAAAAATATATTTATATAGGTTATAGGTACCGCAAACGCTTAGTTTACGAGATATTCGACCTTAAAGTTCAAAAATTCCAAAATTCGAACATTTCAACAAGCCATTTTACCACATTAAACACACTTTACTCACATTTTCCACTTCAAATTAATTAAAGTAAACTACAAACTTTTAAATAAATCCACATTTTACACTTTTAACAGTTTTTTTACCGAAGAAATCTTTATTTTAAAAATTACATTTTACACTCGTACTGAACATCATGTGTGCGCTAAGAATTACGACGAAATGGAGCGCTGCCATGTGATAATAAAGAAATTCGCTGAAATTCCTTTTTTCCCAAAATTCCTCTATCCGTTCATATGAATGTGTTCTTTATTTAATTTAATAAACAAATAAGTAATATTATATAATAATATTATATATATATTGTCACCTAATATACAAAACAACGTATTATCAAAAATAAATGGAAAGCGCTGACAGATACAATAACCAAAACTTAACCATTTTATAACGAAAACTCAAATTTTGTTTCAATATCAGTGCAAGATAACCAAAAAATATAACCACTTTATAACGAAACGCAGAAAGGAGTACTACGCGAAAGTACTTCAGTCACATAATCACATATTACACATATACATAATTAGAAAGTATTTTTATATAGTTAATATAGAAAAAAGGATCACGCGAAAAACCAAACAAAGAAAAATTGTTAAAAATCCTACATTTTTGCTGTTTAAGATGTAGCAAGGCTCGTCATAATTGTAAACAATCTAACCTTTTCAACGATGAGTGTGCTAAGTTATTTTTAAATTAATAGAATTTAGGTAAAATATAGCAAAATAAAAGTGAAATGTGAACTTATTTCAATGTTTAGAGTGTATACTTAAATATACAGAGTGAGAAACGTGAAAAAATTAGAAACATAGAGAAATACCATGAGTTATTAGTGCAAATTTTTGAACTTTTAATCGTGAATATTTTAAAAAATAAAAGTTATTTTTATATTATTTTTGGATATTTCTTCTCTGGAGAAGCTCCCCTATCCGCACATAGCCCATTTAAACGAAAATTCGGTTTTTTTACCCCGGCAGGTTGATGTATGTAGCGAATTCATTTGCTTGGTGAGAGTACGGCTCTGCGGCGTACTGTTGTCACTGGCCAATTGGTATGGTTAAGTAGTTGTTGCGAATTTATTTGCTCGGTGAGAGTACGGCCGTGCAGCGTACTGTTGTCACTGGCCAATTTGTATGGTTAAGTGGTTGTTGTGCAGTTCTCGGTTAGGGCTATGACGGTTGCATAGGAGCTTACACGTGCGAGACTGGGTTAGGGTCTACAAGCGACCGATTGGATTGTGCAGTTCTCGGTTAGGGCTACGACGGTTGCATAGGAGCCTAAACTTGCGAGACTGAGTTGAGCGCCTTTGCAAAAAATACCTCACCAAAGACGATTCAAAGTAGTTATTCTTATTCCATCTACCTATTATTACGTAGTAGCAGCTTCTTAGTTTATTAAAATAATTAAACATGTTATTACATGTTGTTCTCAACTTCATGCTTACACCTCATTTACCTTTACTTGACAGCATTCTAACTAGAACTGTGTCTGCAGTCAACCCGGCAGTCCTTATATACATATGTAGTAGGATTAAGCTAAACCAGCAACTAAGAATTTCGCTGCCTGCCTGATTCTTGCAATTTATCGTCGAATCTGTTTTGTTCTGACATTCATTCTGAGTATATATAATTTACGCCTTGAATACCATACACTGCACTGTCGCCAGTAATTTCGCTGATTTACGCAATAATTTTTCTCTGGCTTGCTTATCGTCTAAATATATTACGCAATTATTTTCCCGTTCCCGTTATTAACTTGTAATAGAACGCCAGGTACTGCATATCTACTTGCATCCGTAATGAGTGTCGAATCGGATAAACAAACATTGGTGCAGTAATTAACCGTTTCTTGAGAGTTTTGAAAGCCACTTCCTGTTTTTAATTCCTCTCAAAGGCTTTTTCGTGAGTTCATGGAAGTTTAGCTACTCTGGTAAAATTTGGAAAGAATGTAATCTTTGAGGAGTGGGCGAAACTTTTACTGCCTACATTTTTCATGAGCTGTGCAAATGCGCTCCATTGTCTCTTTATGTCCAAAACAGTTTACTTTATTTTTGAAAAGGGAACCTTTCTTCGGTGCCATTTTATAGCAACACAAATTTTTCGTTTTACCACGTTAGGTTAATAAAATGTTTATTTTTGGTTCTGCCTAGTTTGGAATCATCTTGAAGGAGTTGTTAAAATTTGTTTTGATTGTCTGCCTCTAGTTTTGCGGCTCATGACACTGCTTTAACAGAGCTCTTACGGAACTACGCTTACGCTTCCTATAAGTGAGTTTAGTGTAGAATCTTCTGCGGCCTTTGTTACATGGCCTCCATCTATCTGCTGGCTGTTCCTTATTATCGTACACTCGTTTAGAAGGTGTGTTTGCTATCATAACCAAACATAAGTGAGAATTTCATATTAGTATAAATTATAATCATGTATTACATACATGTTGATTTTCCGAGAACTGAGGCATTTTTTTCAGTTGCACGTCACTTTGCCCTAACTTATGGTCTGAATTATAGAATGTTTTTTAGCAGTCACACTTGGTCTGTGTAGGGACCTTTCAACCGCCCGAATCTATCTCTTCGAAAAAACACAATGATTCGAACGGGAGTCTATATATATATATGTAGGAAGACGACATCGCCTTTCGGTGAAGGTGAATGTGCAAACACGGATATCCCTTCAAAGGGGTGGTAAAGTAGTGGGATTTGGCAGGAACATGCCAACAGATAGGGCAGGTCCATGTTGGACGGGAATCTGAACAACATTCTAGCACACTTGAATAGGCTTAAATAGTGCTGAACGGTTAAGATGAAAACAGCGGGATCTAGCGATGCCACTTTGCTTTGAAGCGTCACATTAAGTGTAAGCCTTCCTCTATAAGAACTACTACTAGGCAGGAACGGCTCCAACGTTTGGCGAAATCGCTAAATTTGCATGCTCCATTAAATTTGATGTGTTCGATAGCAACAAGTTGGAAGGAGGCATCTCCCGTGATGATTGGAAGCAGGTGGCGACGGCCATATGAAAGTGGTCAGGAGAAATCCAGGATCACCTATCAGGTGCGAAAAGGCCAGATGGCACCGCCAACATAGGCGGAGCGGATAAGGTTTGTCGATGAATGGATCTAGCGATGCCACTTTGCTTTGAAGCGTCACATTAAGTGTAAGCCTTCCTCTATAAGAACTACTACTAGGCAGGAACGGCTCCAACGTTTAGCGAAATCGCTAAATTTGCATGCTCCATTAAATTTGATGTGTTCGATAGCAACAAGTTGGAAGGAGGCATCTCCCGTGATGATTGGAAGCAGGTGGCGACGGCCATATGAAAGTGGTCAGGAGAAATCCAGGATCACCTATCAGGTGCGAAAAGGCCAGATGGCACCGCCAACATAGGCGGAGCGGATAAGGTTTGTCGATGAATGGCTCGGCATCCCTTTATAAGGAAGCTCTCAGTTTGTGTCTGGTTTTGGCGAACACGAATGACTGTACTAAATGGAATCGACGATAAATTGCCAGAATGAACTTGATAGCGGAATTCTTCGTTGCCATAAAGTGCGAGTGGCAATATTTTAGTAATAATGATGTTTTGGGCTGCCTGATTTAGCAAAAGACACTTCTACTTAAAGTACTGTAGTGTTAAGAGCAAATGAGATATAAATAAAAAGTTTTTAATTCGGATAATGAGTAGTTTGAATTTGATATAGAGATAAGTGTTTTAACACTGAATTGGAACTTTATTTAACAATCCAGTTATTCAAGAGTGAGTTACAAGAAAGACGATTTATCGAGAAATTCTAACATTCCCAATATCTAGCAATTATGTTATATCTGAGAGTGGATCTATTGGCAATTGTTCGCAAATATTTATGACAATTGAAGTGTTTCAAGACTTACCATAGGAACGATTGCTTAAGCTTTCGTTAATCTCATTGGCTTAAGAAAAGAGAAGTATAACTGGGCCGTCGGAAATCACCTGACAGTGGTAGCACAGTACCACAGAAAACTACATCGTGGCCGTTTAAATATTGCATTGGTCTGTCCTTGTTTTTATGTTAGATGTTGCGTATTGTTTGCTATGAATGCCGATACATCGTTTGCCCATGGAAGCAATTCTATTTAAATTTTTAATCAGTTCTACTATTTTGACTTTAAAAAGCAACGAAAAAATTAAAAGGAAGCTTTTAAGAGATAACAGTAGTCTACTTTATGCACGAGGGGAAACGCATGCGATATTTAGCTCGTGTTTGATTGTATGTTTTAATTATAGTAGGAGAAAGCATCGGAAGACGGAGTGCGGAACTTTAGCGGAACGAGACCACTGGACAAAATATTACTTCATGAAAGAGAAGAAGACATTTAAGGCTCCTCTATTATATGGACTGACGGACATCTATTCTGTTGTAAAAGTCTCAGTCTTGTCTTATTCAATTGTGGCTGCGAAGTAATCTCACATTCTCCTATGGTGAGCGATATCTTTTCGTCAATTTTCCTGGAGCTTATGAGTAGGACTTCTGTTTTTCGTTCAGCCAGCTTTACACTCATGGTAGCCATCCATCGGCGCAAACCAGTTATGCAGTGCATTTGATCCGGAGGTCATACAGATGTTTCATAGTAGTGGGCCTAAAACCGAGCCTTGTGCTACTCCACTGGAGATAGGGTAGCTCTGAGTGCCCTCGTCTTCGTCGAATAACAATCTCCTATTTTGAAAGTAACTCATTTTAATATTTATCATATAATGAGAACGCGTATTTCGTATAGAGCTTTTATTTTTTGGTACCAACTTTCTATCTTTTCCTACTTAACATTTCGCAGTATCAACTATGTACTTCTCTTAGTGCGTCAATAGTGGACCTCTTTGTTTGTATAGGCGTATTGTCTCTCTTATAATCCGCCGGGTTTTTGGCAGACAGGCGATTTCTTACAATGCTTTCGTACACTTTACCAAACGTGTCGAGAATGCACAGATGTCGATATGATGAAGGTTCTTCTAGTGGCTTTTTTGGTTTTGGGAGTAGAACCAGACACTGTACCTTCCATGGATCGGAGATCACCTCTTCTAATATACATGCATTCTTTCTTCCAGGAGCTTTGGAGTGTTTGATTTTTTTTCGCAATAGCCAATAGTTCTTCTTCTAAAACTAATAGGTATGGTTCTGTAGCTTTATTTCGCTTAACAATGGGGCGTGTGTCAGGAATAATGCTTCGACAACATTTCTCATAAATGATGCTTTCCTAGGATGCTGCAAAGTTTGTTTGTGAGATTTGTTCGCTATTTGTGTACATATCTGACATGTTCCGCTCAGCCGCTCCGTCCTTCTCTTCCGTCCGGGCAAAAATTGGTGTTATGTTGATTTAAACTTTTACTCTGAGCTGAGAGCATGACTGTATCCCATTAGACCTCTGACAATACGCCATTACACCCATCTGTGATAGTTGCGTTATTATTGCAGCAACAATCATGATCATGTCTATAACCTTTGACATGGCTTGAGCACCGTCCTTTTTTGCTATCTTCGCAGTATCTCACTCTCACCGTCGAGTTACTTCTGCCAATTTATCACCAATTAGATTTTGATCGTGATATGTCTATCATTTCGTCTTCTAGGATGCTGTTGCCTGTCCTTCGTTCATTGTAGTCTCCAGATACCTATTCTCCCGTATTAAAGATGTTTCGACATCCCTTTCTTGGTCGCAACCTTACTCCATTGGACCAGCTTCTACATTAGGAATTGACTAAGCATTGACTACCAAAACATGTCTGTTTCCTAATTTATTGGTGGGAGATGAACCATCTACATTCATGCCAATTCCCGCAAATGGTGCACCTAAATGCCACTGCTTCATCTGAACATTACTCCTGGACCTGGACCCTTAAACTACAATACACTCAGGACATTGGCAATCCCCTCCGTAGCTCATTGACGACAACAAGCGAAGGTTTTGCTTTAATTTATCTAAGATTGTCATATCTCGCAAAATCTAGTAGTTACTAACCCAGCCTGTTCCACCTCCTTTTTCTGATGTGGAATACTCAGAGCGTTAAACTTCGCCATTTCCGAATAATTTTTCCTGAAAATTTACTTGACAACCCCACTTCTGACACAATTGTAACGGATTTCTCGATAAATCGTTTACCTTGTAACTCACACTTGAGGTCGATCAATAATTTGTTAAATAAAAGTCCCAGTTTAAAGCCTATACACTTATCTTCATTTCAAATTCCTACAACTTAACTCATCATTACTTATTATCCGACTTCAACAACAACAACTTCTTATTTATATCTCATTTGCTCTTATCATGGCAGCACTCTAACTAGTACTGTGTCTGTTGCACAATCTGGCAGCACTTATCTACTAGATCGTTAACAAAACTTCGACACTCGAACATTCTGTCAACTACGAATATCACTGACAAGTAGATGTAATGGAGCCATATGTAGAAGTTCACAGGAGTGAGGAAAGTTCTTTGAGCACCACTCATATGGAAGTCGCCAGAAACGATTCTTTTAAATATTTAAACAGCCTCAGATGAGAGACTGACCTTTTTATGACGAGCACTGCAAGCGTGTCAAGGCTTACGATTTAAAGCATGCACCTGGAATGATCGGTCCCTTAATTCGGAATGTGCCGCTGTTCAGCTGATTGATGCCCTCGTTAGAGTAAAGGCTGACATCATCGCCGTCCAAGAAGCGTGATAAACGGGACAAGGACTGAGACGAGTAGGTTCTTGTGTATCGAAAGCATCGCAAAGTCAGTGTGGGATCCTGCGATTTTTTGCAACTACCGTGAGATAAGCCTACTCAACATCGTATATAAGGTTTTATCGAGCGTATTATGTGAAAGACTAAAGACCACAATAGACCTAAGGTCGCGGTGCAAGAGTGAACAGCTGCTGGCGTACGCCGATTATTTTGACGTCATTGGCCTCAACAACCGCGCTGCTAGTTTTGCTTTCTCTAGAATGGATAAAGGGATTGTACTTGAGGTTTAATTTTAAATGTGTTCATATAAATAAATTTCATTGGAAAAATTAAAGAATTGAAGGCTGCCTTCTCAATGTCTGGTTACCAGCCTTTCTGTCCAGTTAATAGAGTTGTACGTAAAGTTGTACTTAATAGAGCGTCCATTTAATATAGATTTTACTGTATTTTTATTTATTAATGGTTTTTACTATCCTATTTTCCAAGTTGGTTAGGACTATTCACAGTGTGCTAAATTTTACTAAAATCGGTTTTCCTTGTTGTCCATTTCATTATTTTGTTTTGCTTTTATAAAAATGCTGGTTCACAGCGAAGTGCTTTTCACCTCTTTTGGTGAATTTTTTGTGCTTTTTTCTTGTGAGGTTTGAGCAGAATAAGGATTTATTATTGGAAGACATATTTTGCCGTCCCTTAATTATCACTTGATATTTCCTTACTTTGCGTACACGAAATGTAGAAACCTATACAAACTTTTGTGCAACACAATTTAATCAGCATCCCAAGCTCCCCCATTATACTTAGAGCCCTATTCTCGATGCCTTCACAAAAATCGCCACCCTAACTATTGTGAGATTTTCCGTATGCTGACGTGATTTCAAAAGCTCAAATGCTCACAATTTCCACACAAATTTGTTATGTCTGAAATCAAACCTCGCAATGCAAAATCGGTTGGATATGTTTTGTTTATTTAAATATTTTTAAGGAAATTTGAAATTATTATAAAAATGAGAAACTATTAGTAAATGAAATATAGCATTTTGGATGAAGCAACTTGTGTTAGTTACAAAAATTGATCAAAAAGCCTTTAGTGTATTCATAAATCATTGTTTTTTGGGGCACAAATACTGCACCAGAGAAATCAACCTTTGTAAAGAGATTTGCTAAGTTGGAAAGAGGCGAAATAAGTACCGAGGACAATGAGGGCAGTGGACACCCTAAAGAAGCGAAAGCTCTGTGCAAAGTGCGTGCCGCGCAGGTTCATAATCCAACAAAAACAACGATTTGCTGATTCTGGGTAGTTTGTGAGTGCTCTTTAGTCGCAATAAAACCAAATTTTTGCGTCAGTGTGTGACATTAGAAACATGGCTCCATCATTATGGTCTGCTGGCAAGGTTATGGCATGATCAGTGGTATATTATTCATCGACTGATTACTGAGCTAAACATGATCCATTCATTGCAGTTATTTTCTACCATTCGCAATATTTAGCAATTGTATTATTTTTGCACTGATTCTGATTCTTAAATGAATTTTGAAATAAAAATTATATCATATAAACAATATGTTAAATTTTAACTTAAAGAAACAGTCCCTATGTCCTTCCCCTGGTTCAAAGCTACCTCTCCACCAATTTTCAGCCAAATCGGTGTAGCCGTTCTTGAGTTATAAATAGTGTAAGTAACACGACTTCCTTTTATATCTAGTACTAGCTAACCCGACAGCCGTTGTCCTGCCTGAAATTATATGTTTTGAAATGAAAAGAAAGTTGAATTTATATTGTATCATTTATCAATCATTTATTTTCGACTAGCTGTGTTTTGAAATGAAAAAAAGTTGAAATTATATTCTGTCGAAAATGATTTATTTTCGATTTTTGTACATTTTTTTAATGTAGTGCAGCTTAATAAACAATTTTTTGATTTCTGTTCTGGTGCGTAAATATACAGAGAAGATGGGTTTCCAACTCGTCAACACGCCACATAAGTATATCTGGCCGAGTGAAAAACATAGCATTTCCCGATTCCCTTGTGTCCTCTTGATTGTCAACGCAAAGGCAATTTTCCTTGGAAATTGAATACGTTTGAACTGAAATGGCTGTCCCTTGTATTCGATAACTGCGTCATAATCAGTCGGGTTCCATTACACAGTTTCGGCGCATGAAGATTGTGAAACATAATAATGACAGATCCAACTTTGAGAAGCCAATGATGCTGGGCATACCAAGCCTCTCCAAAGAATTTGGAAATTCCACTGGATAATTTACGGTTTCGTCTTCCTTGTCAAGACGATCGATCGATTTATATGAGCGGTAACCTCCCGGAATTTGACTGTGAATCTTCCAGTTAAAGTCATTCTTCTTCTTCTTAATTGGCGTAGACACCGCTTACGCGATTATAGCCGAGTTAACAACAGCGCGCCAGTCGTTTCTCCTTTTCGCTACGTGGCGCCAATTGAATATTCCAAGCGTAGCCAGGTCCTTCTCCACTTGGTCCTTCCAACGAAGTGGAGGTCTTCCTCTTCCTCTGCTTCCCCCGGCGAGTACAGCGTCGAATACTTTCAGAGCTGGAGTGTTTTCGTCCATTCGAACAACATGACCTAGCCAGCGTAGCCGCTGTCTTTTAATTCGCTGAACTAAGTATGTCAATGTCGTCGTATATCTCGTACAGCTCATCGTTCCATCGAATGCGATATTCGCCGTGGCCAACGCGCAAAGGACCATAAATCTTTTCGCAGAACTTTTCTCTCGAAAACTCGCAACGTCGACTCATCAGTTGTTGACATCGTCCAAGCCTCTGCACCATATAGCAGTGACGGGAATTATGAGCGACTTATAGAGTTTGGCTTTGTTCGTCGAGAGAGGACTTTACTTTTCAATTGCCTACTCAGTCCGAAGTAGCACCTGTTGGCAAGAGCAATCCTGCGTTGGATTTCCAGGCTGACATTGTTGGTGGTGTTAATACTGGTTCCTAAATAGACGAAATTATCTACAACTTCAAAGTTATGACTGTCAACAGTGACGTGAGTGCCAAGTCGCGAGTGCGACGACTGTTTGTTTGATGACAGGAGATATTTCGTTTTGCCCTCGTTCACTGCCAGACCCATTTGTTTTGCTTCCTTGTCTAGTCTGGAGAAAGCAGAACTAACGGCGCGGGTGTTAAGGCCGATGATATCAATATCATCAGCATACGCCAGCAGCTGTACACTCTTATAAAAGATGGTACCTTCTCTACTAAGTTCTGCAGCTCGAACTATTTTCTCCAGAAGCAGGTTGAAAAAGTCACACGATAGGGAATCGCCTTGTCTTAAACCTCGTTTGGTATCGAACGGCTCGGAGAGGTCCTTCCCGATTCTGACGGAGCTCTTCGTGTTGCTCAGCGTCAGTTTACACAGCCGTGTTAGTTTTGCGGGGATACCAAATTCAGACATCGCGGCATAGAGGCAGCTCCTTTTCGTGCTGTCGAAAGCAGCTTTGAAATCGACGAAGAGGTGGTGTGTGTCGATTCTCCTTTCACCGGTCTTTTCCAAGATTTGGCGCATGGTGAATATCTGGTCGGTTGTTGATTTTCCAGGGCTAAAGCCACACTGATAAGGTCCAATCAGTTTGTTGACGGTGGGCTTTAATCTTTCACTCAATACGCTCGATAGAACCTTATATGCGATGTTGAGGAGGCTAATCCCACGGTAGTTGGCGCAGATTGTGGGGTCTCCTTTTTTATGGATTGGGCATAGCACACTTAAATTCCAATCGTTGGCCATGCTTTCGTCCGACCATATTTTACAAAGAAGCTGATGCATGCTCCTTATCAGTTCTTCGCCGCCGTGTTTGAATAGCTCGGCCGGTAATCCATCGGTCCCCGCCGCTTTGTTGTTCTTCAGGCGGGTAATTGTCATTAACACTGGTATTTTTGGCAGCTAAAATTGCGCGTGCACTCAAGCTATCGCAGCTACGATAATTTGGCCAATGTTCGGATAAACATTCGTGATGAGTTCATCTTCCGTTGAAGTGAATTGACAAAAGGGAGGTAAAATTGATATCAAACCACTGGAAGTATCAACCGAAATTCGCCCATTTCCAATTCTAAGCGAAAATGTCATCGGCAATGCCATTTTTTCGTATCCCATAATTAACGCGAATTTGAAGGCTGATATGCCGAAATGAGCTTCGCGAAAAGTATGCGAACTTCAGTCGCATGCGAAATACTATCGCATTGTCCTTGTTCCAGCAAATGCAAATGCTGGCATGCTTCTCAAAAAGTTGCACACACTGTACCATTCACAATACGCGATGACTTAAATAAAGTTGAAACGCGAGACGCAGAACATTCGGAAAAATTTCATGAATTGCAAAAGTAAATATCCTACCAAAGCGCTTTATTGCAGTTCACATATCGACCCATACTGCTGATCTCATATCGTTCAAAGCTAATAACCGCTATGTTGCTTTCTGTGGTGACGTACTTGCAAACGTATTTGATCGATTTCACCAATCTGCAATATTCAACATTGACATGAGTTTTGAATGTGAATTAGACAAAAGTGGCGAATATGGTACGATCCATGTGTTGTTAACGTCGATACTCACGCCTCTAAATGCTAAATGTTCTGCCATTGTCGTCTGGTGAGCGACGCCGATCCAATGAATCTCCATCATTTCTCATTTCCGTTTCCGAAAGAAAAGCACGAGGATAGTGTTTCGTGCATTTATTGTCAGACATACAAACCAAAGTGGGATTGTAAGGTTCGCAAGGTCCATGCACCATATTGGTTTTCATCACTTCGTAGATAATGGATCTTTCTCTGCATGAGGAATTTCCGCAAAAATTATTTCATCAATTTGAGCTGGTGTAACCACCATCCACCATTCAAAGAAGAATGTGTGCGTGCGGCAAACCCCTTTTTTGCAACTCAACAGACTACATCCAGCATCTGACTGCACCATACTTGTATATACATACGTGGCTTCAAGATAAAGGCCATCAAATATTGCAGCTATTGTTTAAAAAGTCGTGTGATATCGTTACGATCGCTAGCTGATTGACCGCGATCCATAATTCCGCACGTATGTCGTCGCATTTTGGGAGTACTTCTTGCCTTTCCTGGGGCTGCCATACGTTGATTGCAAAAAGAACGCCGACCAATATTAGCGCGACCTCTTCGTGGCTCCGTATAAAATTTCAATCTGTAATTGATCACTTCGTCTCAAACATATGTACATAAAGTTTTCACTGAATAATTTTCAATAGTTTTTCTTTTGAATAACCGGATTAAAAAAGCAAGCGACCGAAATTGAACGATTCAAATAATTTACAAATCAAAATATTGAAAAACAAAAAAAAAAACAAAAATTGAATAAACAATTGTACTTTTTGGAATTGTCCAATTTTCCGACTTCTCCTCATGAAAAGTGTAAGGTATTTTGTTTCTAAACCTTTCCCGATCCACAACAAACAACCTTTAAAAATTTCATTAAGATTGGTTCAGCCGTTCTCTTAGTGTTACTAACAAACATTCATTTTTATATAACGTTTGTAAAAGGAAAAGAAAAGGGTTGTTTTTAGGGGTTTTCCGGAAATTATTCGAATTTTTTTCGCCGTAAAAACCATCTTTGAACTTCAACGATCATTTAAGAAAAAGAATTGGCCAAATTGGTCCAGGCGTTATTGACCATACATACAGTTTGACGATTCATTTTTATTTATATAGATTTTTCCAAATTTTTTCAGTGTAACAAGGCTTGATAAACAATATTTTTTGTTTCTGTTTCGGTGCGTAAATGTACAGAAAGATGGTTTTCCAACTCGTGAGCACGCCACGTATATCCGAGAGTGTGAAAAACATAGCATTTCCAAATTTATGCCACACACTTCTAGCGACTATCCTTGTGTCCTATTGATTCTCATCTCAAATGCAATTTTCACTGGAAATAGAATGCGTTGGAACTGATATGGAAAATTGTAGAACTCTTTGAAAACTGAAAAGGTTTGAACTGAAATGGCAAACCGTTGGAGCTCAGAGGAATTCGTAGACTCAAGCATTCTGCCCCATTCTATAAGATAGCTACGTTACAATCAGTCGGGTTGCTTTACACAGTTTCGGTGCTTGAAGATTGCGGAACATAATAACGACAGATCCAACTTTGTGACGCAAATAACGCGGTGTCATACCAAGCCTCTCCAAAGCACTTAGAAATTCCACTTGATGATCGCGGCTTCGTCTCATTGTCAAGACGATCGATCGATTTGTATGAGCGCAAGTCTTCTGAAATTTGACTTTAAATCTTCCAGTTTAAGTCAACAACATCGGTATTTTTGGCAGCTAAAATTGTGCGTGCACTCAAGCAATCGAAGTTACGATAATTTGGCCAATGTTCGAATATTCTTTATGAGTTCATCTTTCATGAATTGATAAACGGCAGATGGAATTGATATTAAACCACCACAATTCTTAGCGAATGCGATGTAAAATGTCTTCGACAATGTAATTTTTGTTCGTATACCATCATTGAAGCGGATTTGAAGGTTGATATGTCGAAATGATCTTCCCGAAAAGTGTGCGAACTTCATTTGCACCGCATCGTACATATTTTGCTGGCTTGTTTCTAAAACAATTGTACACTCCGTACCATTTACAGTACGCAATGACTCAAATGAAGTTGAAGTGCGTACATTATCCAATAGGAACCGAAGGTCGTTTTTCCGGTGGATTGTGTATATTCATCGAAATGCATTATTTGAGAACATACCGGGATGACAATCTACTGGTTGGCCTTCCTTTCTGCGTAATTTTGATGCTGGCGGTGTTTCCACTGGCTGCACTATATTCTCTGGGTTGAAGTACACTCTTTGGCCATTCTCCAAATTAACTGCGAGATGCACAACAGTCGGAAAACGTTCATGAATTGCAAAGGAAATATCCTACAAAGCGCTTTATTGCAGTTCGACTGTATCGTTCAAGACCAATAACCGCCATGTTGCATCCTTTGGTGACTTACTTGCAAACATATTTGATCGATTTCACCAAATTACGATATCAAACATTGACATGAGATTTTAATGTGAATTAGACAACAGTGGCGAATATAGTACGATCCATATATTGTCAACTTTGATATTCACTACTCTAAGTTGTGTGGTCGTCTGATGAGCTACGACGATAGAGTGGATATCCATCATTTCCAGTTTGCGATTCCGAAAGAATGGCAAGTGGATAGTGTTTCGTACATTTATTGTTAGACATACAAACGGAAGTGGGATTGTGGTGTAAGCAAGGTCCATGAACCATATTGGTTTTCATCACTTCGTTTAATACTGGATCTTTCTCTGCATCAGGAATTTCAGCAGAAATGATTTCATCAATTTGATCTGGTGTAACCACTATCCACCATCCAAAGAAGAACATCGTAACTGTTGTTTGAAAAGTCGTGCTGTGACAACGTGACGATCGCTTGCTGATTGACCCCGATCTATAATTCCACACGTATGTCATCGCATCCTGGGAGTACTCGTTCATGTGCCTTGGCGTTGATGGCAAAAAGAACACCAACCGATATTAGCAGGACCTCTTCGTGGCTTCGTAACAAATTTCAATCTGTAATTGATCACTCCGTTTGAAACACACATAAAGTTTTCACTGAATAATTCTCAAACATTTTTTTTTAAATAGCCGGAATAAAAGAGCAAGCGACCGAAATTGAACGATTCAAATAATTTACAAATCAAAATATTGAAAAACAATAGAAAAAATAATTGTATGAAAAAAGTCAATTTTTGGAATATTTATATACATATGTATATAGATAAATGAATCCCTATTTCCCTGGTCTCGCCATACCTGAGGAGGACTTTACTAATTTTATTAAATAAAAAACAAAATATATATTTTCATAATAGCGTTTATTCCATAGGGTTCCATAATTTCACTTATGTTTTTACATATCCCTATTGAACAACTTAGCATTTTGAAGTAAACACTGAGCTCAACACCATGCGCGCTCTAGAAAGCAACTAATATCCGTAGCCTCTATACCCTTCACTGCTTCTCTCTATTCTAATGCTTTTTGATAAACTATATTTTTAGTTTTATGTCCTGGCGCATAAACAAATAATGTTGATGGTTTTCCGACACGGGAACAGACGACATATAATTGGCCATGTGCAAAACATCGATTTTCTAGGTTGATGCCACATACACTTAGCGACTGCCCTTGCGATTTATTTATTGACATTGCAAATGCAAGCCGCACTGGAAACTGTAAACGTTTAAAGCTGAATGGTATGTCGTTCGGTATCATAGGGATGCGTGGGATTAAAACATCTTCGCCTTTTTAAAATTGTGGCTTCGATGACGTTGTTCAATAATTTCTTCACCGCAAGCCGTGTACCATTACCCAGACGTGGCGGGTTTATGTTCCGTAACATAATAATTACTGATCCGATTTTTAATTGCAGATTATGAGGTGGTAAGCCGGGCAATTCCAGCGAATTTAAAAATTCTGTTGGATAATTGACAACTTCATCTTCATTAGTAATGGAATCAACTGATTTGTAATTCTTCAATACGCCAGCTATTTTCTCTTGAATATGAAAATTCATTTCATTCACATCAACATTTTTTGCGGCCAATATAACACGTTCGCTTAACCAAATGTGATTTCGGTCTGAGTTCGGTCTTTGATTCACAAAAGTTACAAAAATTGGTAGGGAATGTAATGTATCCAGATGATGTATCAACAGCAATAATACCATTACCAATATCGAGCAATTGTTTGGAAAACAGTTCTCCAGACTGGTCTTCCTGCAATTCGACTCTCATATTTATACTTAATTTAAGTGTTTTAATGTATTTCCATAAAATGGACGACTTCAAACAGGCAGCACTCAGCTGGCGTTGAGCGGGGAACAACTGGCAATATTTGTCGAAAATCACCTGCCAATAGTATCAATGCAAAACCAAACCGGTTTTTGTTATTTCGTAAATCTTGCATCGAGCGATCTAATGCTTCCAAAGATTTTTTGTGTGCCATCGTACATTCATCCCAAATGATCAATCTTGTTTGCTGCAGCCCTTTGGCCATCGCAGAATTCCTCGAAAGGTTGCAAGTTGGAGTTTCACTAATTTGAAGGTTTAACGGCAGCTTGAGAGCTGAATGAGCTGTTCGACCGCCTTCCAACAACGTAGCTGCAATACCTGATTAAGCTAGGGCCAGTGCAATTCCATTTTACTACCGAATAGTTGCCAAAATCAATGATAACAAAAAAGTTTTTCCAGTTCCACCGGGAACATCTAAAAAATAAAATCCGCCAGTTCCATCGTTCACTACTTTCATGAGCGTATCGTAAGCATATTTTTGTTGTTGATTTAAAAAGAGGACTGTTCTATCAACCATTCCTCGTAATGTTTCGGTATTGTATTGGGCTTCGCATCTCAATTCTTGATCAAATGAGTCGAACATTGGGCGATTGGGTCCTATCATTCCTATTTGTATTAATACTTTGTTGGTAAGCATCAATCACATGTCCTCAATTAAAATTAATGCTTCATTGTGAATTTCTTCGTTCATTTGCAAATCTTCATTCGATGTTCTAAAACGCATCTGATGCAATATATCTTCCGCCATATGATCTTTGTATTTATGCCATAAATCAGTCGGTGCTGATGGGTAGCATGTAGACAAAATTATAGAAAATAATGTTCGTATTTGTTTAGCATTTAATGAAATCACAGCATCTTCAAGAGTCTGGTCCCAATGAGTGTCATTCTCTAACAATCCCAAATGTTGACAGGCTTCTCTGTATCAGTCACACAATGCACCATTAACAGTTCGCAGATGTTGAAATGATGTTGGACCACGAACATTGACTAACAATAAACGCAAATAAAAACACTCGTCTTGATTGGGATGGACTGCATAAATACGGCCTAGTGCATCGGTGGAAAATACTTGTGGGTAATCTGAAACTGGCTGTCCTCGTTTTCGTCGTTGAAATTTTTTGGATGATTGATTCCAGGTATAATATCTTGGCATTTCGGAGTAAAGTAGCGTTCTGGCAAAATCATCATTCTGGCACATTTCAAAGAAGCTGGTTAATGTTGTCGATGGTGGCCTGTCAACTCGTTGTAATACGTGTGCATCTGTAAAATACACCCGTTGATCATTTTCCAAATATACGGCCAAGTGAACAGCAGTAGGGTGTCGTTCATGTATTGGAAACGAAAATATACGCCACATGCCTTCGTTACTACTAACATAGCGGCCCATTTGATATTGAGTGACTTCATCATTTGAATTTTCGGCAGCAACTCCGAAGACAGCCATGTCACTACCTTTGTTCACATACTTGCAAATATATTTAATAGATTTTACGGAATGGCAAAATTCGACGTTTATGTGTGCTTTATATGCCTTGCAGAGTAATGGCGAAAACGGAACAACCCAACGATTATCAACTTCAATGTCCTGTCGATTTACTTTGACTATTGTTGACTTTCCATTGTCATCAATGGATCGGCGGCGATAAAGTGGATATCCATCATTTCCAGTAATAGTTTCTGTTACTAATTGTCTTGGGTAGCGTTTTGAACATTTTCCTTCAACCATACACGGAGAAATTGGATTTAATATTCCACATGGACCATGTATCATATTTTTGTAATAACCTCATGTAACAGTGGGTCTTCATTATTATCGGGAATTTCTGCTGATATCACATTATCAATTTCATTCGGTGCTTATCCTCTCAATCAACCAAATGCGGATATGTGCATGTGGCAATCCGCGTTTTTGCCACTCAATTGAGTACATCGAACACGCGATGCTTAACAATAAAATCCATGAGTGATTTTAATTTCATTTTGAACACCCTTGCAGTGATATCGTGGCGATCAATAGGTGATTGGCTAGTAAATAATTCTTGTTGAATTTCTGTCCACTTTGGATTGCATGTGAATGTGATAAACAAATCTGGTGTGCCATAATGTCGTACATAGGACATAGCATCTTGAGCATATTCATGCATATGTCGCGGGCTTCCGACGTATGTTGCTGGGAGAATAGTTGTTCTGCCAACATTCTGTGCATTTCCATCAGCATTAATGGCATCCCGAAGATGAATATATTCCTCGGAACGGAGTTTTGCCTGGTTCAACCTGATAAATGTCAATCGTTCAGTTTCAATTTTCACATACATATCCACAGCATATTGGTGAAATAGACGCCGACACTTTAATGTGTGATTGTCCTCATTTTCCCGAACCATCAGTCTGTATGAATAATAATTCATTGAACTAACTTTTTTGTTCGTTTCAGCACCTATAAACAATTTTTTTTGTTATTAATTTGATAATATAAATTTTAAGTTAGTAAACATATATTTTAATGTGGTAAACATATATTGTTAATTAATTTACCTGTAACTGGATTTATCATCTTACTTGAAAAATGATAGCCGTCTTCACCTTGCCAAAATAGGATAGGATATTGTAAGGCATCATATGATCGATGTGTTTCAGACACACGCTGAAGTTGATCGTTCCGTCGAAGTAAAACAATGTCTCGGTTTTCTAAATTTTCTCCCACGACGACAATAGCCACTTCATCAATTGTTGGCGCATTAAAACGTCCAGCATGTTGTCCTGCAGACGCCTTATCGGCTCTGATGACAATTTTATGATTATCTGATGGCATGGGGTCTAATGCAGTTGTGAATAATGCAACTAATTCATTGTGTTGATGGAAAAATGTTTGAAGTTGTTCCACAATGGATCTTTTCACTAAGTTGTTGTGTGCGCAACGCTGATCGACTTCTCTTGCTGAATCGCCCATAAAATATATTTGCAAAAATTTAAAAATACTCCCAAAATACTTTATAGATCATTTCAAATTAAAACTAAATCTCAACATTGAACAGTAGCCTTCCATGGCAGTTTTAGGTAGTAGGCTTTACCAAGTATTGGAACACTTTGTAAACACATCTACACAACACTGGCTCAACATATTTTGCACCAGCTATATGGTTGTAAAACTAAATAAAGTTGTTTGCCATTATACTTATATACCTTGAAAGTAGGCATAAAATTGTCTCCAATAACTTTTGTTGCGCCAAATGATGTCATTTGAAAGCAATTATTGTATTGCTGGATATGAGTCAAAAAATGATTAGAATCTGGCCCATTTCCGGAAACCAATGAATGTAGTGGCTCTGGTGGTGGTACCAATGGCGTCAATTTGACTTGGCCGCCAATCCAACACAATCCAGGGGCTTCATTTTTGAATTTCAATACATTGCAATGTGGTCATACAATATTCACTAGTCCAATAGCAACAATTTGCTCTGAACTGTAATCAATTGCCACATTATAGCAGAATGCAGCTCTGTGGGGATTAAACACAACATTTCTTTGTTGATTTTGATTTCTTTGTAGTTCATTTCTCTGATTTGTTCTTCTTTGACTTGCCGTATTTCGAATTCTGCGGCCTAAGTTTGTCGTCTGGTTGGTGGCATTGTTAAAAACGAAAATCCAACTGAAAATAAAATGATCTCATATTTTTTCTGTTTAACCATGTATACCAAATTGTAATATTGTGTAGTCAGCAAAAGTTACCAAAAATCGATATAAGGTGAATTTAACTTACCGGGATTAATAAACACTTATTAGCAAACAAAAAACTTCTTAGTCTTTAAAACAAAACGAACTTTATCAAAAACTTAATAAAATTTACATGAAAACAGATTACCACAATTTTTTTTTTTAATTGAATGACGTTGACATTTAAATTGAATTAAGTTTACATTCGTTACACGCGTTTTTTTAAATATACTAAATGAAATATATATTTTTCATTCTTTCTGAGAGATTTTCTTAATATTTTTTTCCATAAGAACCTTGTACCAAGTATTAGAAAACTACAAAAAGAAAAATCAGCCAAATCGGTTCAGCCATTCACGCGTGATGCCGTGACAACGCCTGCGTTGTCCTGCGTGAAATTATGTGTGTTTGAAATGAAAAACAGTTGAAAGTACGTTGTGTTAAAAATCATTTTTTTTTTTCAATTTTTCTAAATTTTTTGATAAGCAACATTTTTTGGTTTCTATTCCGGTGCGTAAATGTACAGAGAAGATGGTTTTCCAACTCGGGAAAACGCCACGTATAATTGGCGCGCACCCATGCAATCGTAATTACGATAGTTTGGCATAAACATTCGTGATGAGTTCATATTTCGTTGAAGTGAATTGACAAAAGGGAGGTGGAATTGATATCAAACCACTGGAATCGAAGTTTGCCTATTTCCAATTCTTAACGAATACGATGTAAAATGTCTTCGGCAATGTACTTTTGTTCGTGTTCGTGTTGGATGTCAATCTATTGGTTGGCCTTGCTTTCTACGTACCTATTTCTTCCGCGATTGCATTCTATGCATAATATCAAGGCATTTCCAAATAGAGCAATGTTCTCACAAACGAATCACTGACGCAAGTTGAGAAAAAACTCGTCAATATAAATTTTGTTGTTGGAAGTGTTTCCGCTGGCTGTACTGTATTCTCTGGGTTGAAAAACACTCTTTAGCCATTCTCCAAATGTACTGCAAAACGCACAACAGTCGGAAAAGTCGATTTCACCAAACTACAATATCAAACATTGGCATGAGATTTGAATGTGAATTAGACAACAGTGGCGAATATTGTACGATCCATATGTTGTCAACTTCGATATTCACTACTCTAAGTTGTATGGTCGTCTGATGAGCTACGACGATAGAGTGGATATCCATCATTTCCAGTTTGCGTTTCCGAAAGAAAAGCACGTGGATAGTGTTTCGTGCATTTATTGCAAGTGGGATTGGGGTGTCCGCAAGGTCCATGCACCATATTGGTTTTCATCACTTCGTAGAATAATGGATCTTTCTCTGCATGAGGAATTTCCGCAGAAATGATTTCATCAATTTGATCTGGTGTAACCACCATCCACCATTCAAAGAAGAATGTGTGCGTGCGGCAAACCTCTTTTTTGCAACTCAACAGAGTACATCCAGCATCTGACTGCACCATACTTGTATATACATACGTTGCTTCAAGATAAAGTCCATCAAACATCGTAGCTGTTGTTTGAAAAGTCTTGCTGTATTATCGTGATGATCGCTTGCTGATTGACAGCGATCCATAATTCCACACATATGTCATCGCATCCTGGGAGTCTCATGTAGTTCATGTGTCTTGGGCTGCCATACGTTGATGGCAAAAAGAACGCCGACCGATATTAGCGCGATGTCTTCGTTGCTTCGTAACAAATTTCAATCTGTAATTGATCACTTCGTTTGAAACACACATAAAGTTTTCACTGAATAATTTTCAATAATTTTTCTTTTAAATAGCCGGAATAAAAAAGCAAGCGACCGAAATTGAACGATTCAAATAATTTACAAATCAAAATATTGAAAAACAAAACAAAAAAGAATTGTATGAAAAGTCACTTTTTGGAAATTTCCAATTTTTCGACATTTCCTTATGAAAAGTATGTGTTTTTTTTTTATATCTAACCCTTTCCAGATCCACAGCGAACAACTTCTGATTTCATGAAGATTGAATCCGCCGTTCTCGAGCGTTAGCGTTACTAACAAACAAACAATCATTTTTTCTTACATATGTACATATGTATGTATGTATGTATGTATATACAAAATAAAATGTTTGTATGGGAAAAAGAAAAGGGCTGTTTTTAGGGGTTTTCCGGCAACTTTTGTCATTTTTCCTTACATAAGAACCTTCTCCAAATAATAACAAATACAACAAACAAAAAATCAGCCAAATCGGTTCAGGCATTCACGCGTGATGCCGTGACAACGAAAACGGTTTCATTTTTACATATAAGAAGATATGTATAAGTAGATGTGGCGTTTTGTTTATTATGAGGGCCGGTACATCGTTCGCCCATAATCTAGCAAAGTGGCCGCAATGCCTTGCAAATGGTTCTTATAAACATGAATTTTTAAAAAATGCTCATGATTTGAAATATACGTTTTATACTTATGAATTGTATTGAATTTTAACATAAAGAGATAAAAAGTATCCTATGTCCCAATATCTCCCCACCAATTTTCTGCCAAATCGGTTCAGTCGTTCTTGAGTTATAAATTGTCTAACTAACACGACTTTCTTTTATGTATATAGTGCGGTGTTTTCATTGTTTTTATTATTGTTATTTATTTATTTTGTTTTCAAAAACACCATTCTGAGAAAAACGTGTTTAAAGATTGGAGTCGCTATTTTCCCCACTCTGTTCCCTTTCTACAAGAAACGCTCGATTTCAAAATTTGAAAGAATGTTTAGTATAGTGCATAGTATCCGATAATGCTACAAAAAAAATCTATTTCTCGAAAAATTCACACTGAAATGACGCCTTAAGTGATTTACAAAGTCAATAAAATATGTAGATTTCCAATTTAACTATTCAATTATATCGCTATCACGATATCCTCACTTTGGGCAACTCAACGATATTTTTATAGCAAAACGAACATGAGCATTGGTCTTTGAAGTGGTCGATACTGGCAACACGTCCATCATAGACGACGGCGTGATGAATCAAATATTGGATGTAATGATGCAAAAAGCCAAAGATTTCGCAGAAAAAATTAAAAAACAGGTTGCAAAATCATCTGTCATCTGCAAATCTTGTTGCTTTCCAAGCCGAGCGAAAAGAAATGTTCAAAACGAAAATGGAGTGGGAAAAGAGAAACACGAAAAAGAGTACGAAAGTGAGATGGAATCACAATAGTAATTTATAATCTACATCACTTTCATCCTGCTCCAGTGGAAATTACGAGGACATTTTTTTTGATTCTAATGAAGACATAAAGAAAATATAAGAAACCAAACACATACTTCACACCGTTGTTCTCATTGAGCCTCTCAGGAATTCTAAACTTAAGCCATCCGGCAAACTACAGAGGATGCATTGTTGCCAAGGAGCTTCAAAGCATTCGTAGCAAAGCCTTGAAGAAACAAAAAGTGTCTATAAATTTGCCCAGTACATCAAATAATTCACCCATTGGTAGTAAAAGTACAGTTAACAAGCAAAATCGTGTACAGAAAAGCAACTCAGATGTGGTGAACGAAAAAAACACAAAGTTAAACGAAGACATAATAACTCAAACCTTTAAGATGTTAAATATACAAGAAAATTCAACCTCGAGAAAAATAAAAATAAAACAAAATCTAAGGCATGTGTGGTGCTCCCCGAGTTATGGCATGGAATGCAACTGGACTATTAAATCACCAAGAAGAGCTTTAACTTATTTCACAAAAAGAGAAAATAGATGTATGTCAAATTTCCGAAACTCATTTTACGATACATACTACTGTACCCAAGGTGACATTGTATTTATTTTGAAAATTCTTTATTTATTCTTCCAAATCAATTTCATCTCCTTCAAAGTAGTCCCCTCCCGATGCAGTGCACTTATGCCAACGGATTTTCCAATCTTCGAGACACTGGTTGTAGTCACTTTCCGGGATGGCCTTTAGTTCCGTCTTCGCTGCGGCTTGAATCTCCTCTATCGTATAAAAACGGTGTCCCCGGAGCGGTCTTTTGAGCTTGGTGAGCAGCCAGAAGTTGCACGGCGCCAGATCAAGTGAATACGATGGTTGCGGTTAACTTTTGCCGAAATGATCACGAATTACGAGGACAGTATGGGATGGTGCATTATCGTGGTGTAAAAACCAAGAATTGTCTTTCCACAATTCCGGCCTTTTTAGGCGGATAGCGTTACGCAAACGACGCATAACGTTCAAATAATATTCCTTGTTGACTGTTTGACCGGTTGGAAGGAATTCATAATGCACAACACCACGATAATCGAAGAAAACAGTCAACATGACCTTGATTTTTGAGCGACCTTGGCGCGATTTTTTTGGTCTCGGCTCTCTTTTGGCACGATATTTGCTGGATTGATCGGTTGTTTCGGGGTCGTAAGCATAGATCCAAGTCTCATCGCTAGTTATAATGTGTTTCATGACACCCTGGTAGTCGGAGAGCATCGTTTCGCACACTTCAACGCGATGCCTTTTTTCCAAAAAATTCAATGTTTTCGGTACCAGTCGAGATTTGACGCGCTTATGGCCCAAAATATCCTTCAAAATGGTATTGGCTGAGCTTGTCGATATGCCAACTTCATCAGCAAGGTCTCTAATTGTTAATCAACGGTTTTTCAACACCAAATCTTTGATTTGTTGAACGTGAGCTTCGTCGGTTGAGGTTGATTGTCGCCCTGGACGCTCTTCGTCTTCGACACGTTCACGGCCTCATAGCCTCATCACCAAAGGCTTTCTGCACCATCCTCAACGTATCCGCAGCAGAAAATTGATTCCGTAAACAAAATTCAATGCAAATTCTTTGCTCAACAAATTTCGACATCGCAAAAACCGAAAAACTCACTTTTAGCAGCTCACAAAACGACACGTATCTCAAACGCTAATGAATATTTTGACATGAATTTTCACATAAATGTGACTGACAGTACTCCAACCTAAAAATAATAATTCTCCAAATCCTTCGACGCGCGTAGTTTAAATTCAAATGTCACCTTATTTTTTGGGCACAGTAGTATAACTTTCAAAAACTACGATGTTTATCACACAATCCACCCAAGCAATTGTGCGAGGGGAGGCACTGCTGTTATTGTTAAAAACAGCATAAAACATTATGATGATAGAAAAATCAGTAAGCAGAATATTCAAACCTCAACGATTACATTTAAAGCAATTAACCAAACCTTTTCAATTAGTGCAATGTGTTACCCGCCGAGATACAATATCCTCGTTGAAGAATGTAAAGAACTTCTTAATATGCACCCACACAAATTTATTATGTTTACTGGAGATCGCGCCTAACGACAGCTAAAGGGTGAGACTTATCCCAGGCAGCTCAAGAAACGGGGTGTGAGTTTGTATCGACCGGAACACCAACATACTGGCTAACGGATACCAGCAAAATACCATATGTAATAGACTTCCTTATAACCAGGAAGATATCACGAAATTTCATCGAAATAGAAGAGGGGTTAGATCTACATAAGTTCTGATCACTCCCCATTATATTTAACACTAAGTGAAACAGTTATTAAAATCTTAGTTTGAAGCTATACAAAAAAAAACGAGCTAAACTTCGTTCAAACAAATATTTCAGACTAAAATTATGTGTAGAGTTAGAAGTTGACACATTTACGAAATAAATTCAGAAAGCAGTTTGGGATACTACTCCGGCTATAAAGCAATAAATTATAGGTTCGAATTACTCTGAAGAAATGTAAATCCTCCTAATTAAAAAACAAATTTCCATGGAAATGGCAACAAACAAACTCACCACCCGACAAAACCAATCTTAATAAGGCAACAATTGAATTAAAACGAGAAATCGCTCATATTAAGAATGAGCCAATTAATAAATATTTACATACTTATGTATGTATGTATATCAAGATGATTACTGAGTCTGGAAAAGTACACAGTATCTGAAACGTCCAACAAGCCACGTTGCACCATTAAAAATTGCTTACTTACGTGGGCTAGAATTGCGATAAAGCTAATACATTTGCTTAATAATAAGTAATTGTTAAAGCAATTACCATACAAATCTTTGCTGAAGTTCACTTATCTTTTCAATACAGCAATCCGTCTGACAATTTTCCAAGCCTTTAGAATGTTTCCGAAGTTCTTTGGTTCCTTAGGCAGGAAAGGTTTTATATGTCTCGCCAATCAACTCTGTAGTAAGTTGGACCAAAAAATGGAGAATAAAACTAAACTGTGGCAAATCGGTTTATGTAAATTTTACAAACAAAAGAATCACCTACAAACCTTTTAAGTATTTTAGATGTCTACATCTTCGCGGTTATAGCAGAGTTAAAAACAGCGCGTCAGTCGTTACTACTTTTCGCATGGTTGCGCCAATTGGAAAAGCCAAGCGAAGCCAGGTCCTTCTTAACCTGGTCTTTCCAACGGAGTGGAGGTCGTCCTCTTCTTCTGCTTACCCCGGCGGGTTTGCGTCGAATACTTTCAGAGCTGTATTATTTTCATCCATTCGGACGACATGATCTAGCCAGTGTAACCACTATCATTTAATTCGCTGAACTATGAAAGAGGACTTTACTTCCCAATTGCGTAATTAGTCCGAAGTGGCACCGGACGTTGATCTTGGTGTTGATGCTGGTTCTAAGATAGAGAAAATTGTCTACAACTTCGAAGTTATGAATGTCAACAGTGACGTGGGTGTCTAGTTGCGGTGCGACGAATGTTTGTTTAATGACAGGAGGTCTCGTTCACCACCAGACCCATTTGTTTCGCTGCCTTATCCTGTCTGGAGAAAGCAGAACTAACTGTGCAATTGTTAAGGCCATTGATACCAATATCATCAGCATAAGACAGCAGCTGTACACTCTTATAGAAGATTTTACCCTCGCGGTGTAGGTCTGCAGCACGCATTATTTTTGCCAGTAGTAGTTTGAAGAAATCTCACGAAAAAGAGTCGCCTTAACTGAACCTCTTTTGGTATCGAACGGCTCAGAGAGGTCCTTTCCGATCCTGACGGAGCTTTTGGTGTTGCTCAACGTTAGTTTACACAGTCGTATAAGTTTTGTGGAGATACAAAATTAAGACATCGCCGCCGTGTTTGAATAGCTCGGCCGGCAATCCGTCGGCCCCCGCCGCCTTGTTGTTTTTCAGGGAGGTAATTCGAACTTCTTCATGGTCGGGCAATGGAACGTCTGCTCCAACGTCATCGATTGGGAAATCGGGCTCGCCTTCTCCTGACGTCATACTTTCACTGCCATTCAGCAGAAAATTGTTTAGTATGCTCTGGGCATCAGTCAGCATACCATATGCAAATACAGCCAAATATATCTTTCCATCACGCTCGATGCTAGATTACGTTGGAAAGAGCATATGAAAATAAAAATAATTGAGCTTAATTTGAAATTGTCTAAAATGAAATGGCTAATTGGGCGAAGGTCAAACCACAGCAAATTACTTCTTTATGAACAAATAATCAAGCGCAACTGTGGGGATGTGCCAATGAAAGCAGTTTTTATATTATACAACGCTTTCAAAACAAGATGCTAAGAGGCATTGTTAATGCTCCTTGGTACGGCAGAAGTGCTGATATTTATCGAGACCTAAGGTGAATACACTCGCCGAAGAAATAAGGATTCAGGCAGATGTCCACTACAAAAGGCTTAATGCACATGTGCACGAAGAGGCGAGAAATCTTTTCTTAGACACATACTTCTCTAGTCGATAATGTCGAAAAAAATTACGTAGTTTGAAGACTTTCTTTTGTATATTTAGATACTAGAACACGCTTTACTCATAGATAATACTACTATTACCATGTATATGATATCCATTAGTTAGATTATAACTATTAGTTAAAGAGATATAGTATTCTTGTGAAGCAACTTGTGTTAGTTTACAAAAAAATGGATCACAAAGTATTTCGAGTGTTAATAAAGCATGCCTTTTTAGGTAAAATTCTGTTGAATTTGGTCTCTGAACCAGGGAAATCAACCGTTGAAAAGAGATTTGCTAAGTTGGAAAGAGGCGAAACTCTGAAGAGATTTCGAGTGCTCTTTAATCGTAATAAAACAGAATTTTTGCGTCGGTGTGTGACAATAGAAACATAGCTCCATCATTTCACACTGGAGTCCAATCGACAGACACTATAGTGGACTGCACATGATGAACCGGTTTCAAGCGCGGAAAGACGAAAAAGTCGGCTGGCAAGGTTATGACATCTGTCTTTAGGGATGCACATGGTATAATATTCATCGAATGATTACTGAGCCAGTTATAATCCTGCACTGTGTATTTGCTTGCAGCTATATTCTATAAAAATATTGTATTATTTTTGAGGAAGGATCAGTTTGAAATAGCACGCATAAACTTCATCATTTCCGTTTAAATATTCCTCCGATAATAAACGCGTCCGATCGCTGCTAAATTCAAAGTGCTATAGGGAGAACCGCGGCCTCCGACGCGATATTTAAAGGCACGCTCCCGCCGCACTGGGCGGCCGGTACCACCGCAAACGCTACGTCTCGCTATTTTTAAATCTGTAATATCTTCAAAAATATTCATTTAAAGCAAATGCTGTACAGGGCCATATAGATCTATATTAAATCAACAATGTATATAAGGTATTCAATTGGATAACGAATAATGCTGTATTGGTTAAAATCGCTTCGAAAATTAGCCATTATTTGTCGTAAAAAGTAAATGACAAAAAACTGTTATTGTGGGATATCCATAAGAGATAGAAATACACATACCATCGCGGAATTTTCTGGAGACTGTTTCAATGGGTACAATACTTAGTGTATTATTTTGATAAATCTCGTCGGTTTCAGCTTGCGTTTGCAATGTTAGCGGAAAAAATTTAATTCATCACATTAGAAAACTCAAAAATAACAGTATTTCTCCACTATTTAATGGATATTATTATACATATAAATCTTCCACTTCTCTATCTATTAAAAAAACCGTATCAAAATTTGTTGCGTAGTTTTAATGATTTAAGCATACAAAAGGACATAGGTACAGAAAAATCGACTTTCTTTTATACAGTGTATTGATATGGTTTATTATTGTTATCGTTATTATTATTATTATTTTTTTTTGAAGAAATGAAATATTCAAATCATTCTTACAAACATGAATTTTGAACAAATACTTATAATATGAAATACAATTTTTGTATTTATGAATTGTATTGAATTTTAACATAAAGGGATAAAAGGTTCAGACGTTCTTGAATTATAAACGGTGTAACTAACACAACTTTCTTTTATACATATAGATGTGAGGTTGTTTTTATTATTGTTTTTTTTTTTTTTTGAAGAAATGAAATATTCAAATGATACCTACAAACATGAATATTGAACAAATGCCTATGATTTGAAATATAATTTTTGTATTTATGAGTTGTATTAAATTTTAACACAAAAGAGTAAAAGGTAGCCTATGTCCTTACCCTGATTCTAAGCTACCTCCCCTCCAATTGTTAGAAAAATCGGTTCAGCCATTCCTGAGTTATAAATGATGTAACTAACACGACTTTCTTTTATATTTATAGATTATGCTTTTTGACTGTGATATAGAGAATTTAATATGTTTTTATTCATTATATATATATATGTATATAGATATTCTTTAAACACATTGTCAAAAGTGAGAAATTAATTAAATTACATTTAAGAAAGCATTAATGAGTACACGGCTTGTCTTTTAATTTGTCGTTGTTGGTTATATAGTCGGCAAGTTCTCTTCTGTAGTGGTTGAATGATCTAAAATGTCATCAACCGAAGTGGAACCATTATTAATTAAAATGTTATAGAGATTACAGCAGACAAGAAACCAATGGCATCAAAATGGTCACCGCAAAAACGTCTTTTGTAAAGAGATCAGCTGTAGTTTTTTTCCCAATAAATTTTTTTTCTGATACTAAGTTTTAAAATACAGTTAAGAGCTACCATAATATGTGAACAAATTTTTGGTTCACTAAATTTAAAATTTTTCACAGAAACAATTCTGGAAAAATTGCTTTTTTCGGTCTTCTTTCTGTGTATAACCCCTTAACCCCACATCTCGACAGGCTAAAGTTTATGACATACAAATCTATTGCCATTCCCGTTGCCAAATCTGTATGTGGGCATTTGTTATCATAACATTATCATTTGCGGAAAGGCGTCGGGTAGGTATGTATGTTCGCGCCATCGTAAAGGAGGAGTAGAGAAACTATCAGCTGATGTTATGTAAGCAAAGGCACAGCTGAGAGGTGCCACTGTAGAAACGTCAAGGGGAGTCCGGGGTTGAGTTTCTATTGGAATCCAAGATGGCCGACTTTTTACCAAAAAATGGTTGCATTTTGTTATTTTCTTAAAATTTATAGAAAAGATGACCTGAAAATATTGGTTATATATAAAACTTTAATACATATTCAAAAGAAAATCGTTTTATTTTAATATATATTCAAAAAAAATATGAGCAAATACATGAAAAATTAAGTTTTTTATTTATGCCTTTTTTTAACTGTGGTAAATTAATAAATGTTCACCACAGAAAATGTAACGCACAAATATGCAACCATGCCGAATAGTGATGTTCAGAATATGCTCATTCGCCGCCATATTTATGTTTTTGCCATCGTAAAGGAGGTTTTTGCAAGATAATTTGTTTGAGTTTATTTCAAGGTACCCTCCTTTACGATGGTTTATTTAGTTATTTTAATCTGGAAGAAGTGTTTGCAAATTTTCCTTGGGAGGATAAATAACAGATCGACTGGGATTTTATTCCAATAAAAGTACGAAATAACTAAATATGGCCTCGTTAATATTGCTGAATAATGGGTCAGGTGCTGCTACAATTTTATGATTTAAGAGATGAAAAAGCGATACGCGATGATGTGAAGTACTAAAATGTAGTTATCAACTTAGTTGGTCGTGAATTCGAGACAAAATTTTAATTTCAATGACGTGCTCGTGTAAGGTGTACGTCGCATTGTTGGGTAAGCTAAAATTAAACTTTATTTCAAAAGATTTACCATGTATTTTTTAACGTTTGATTCATTTGTCTGCTTTAAACGCTAGTCCCGAACTAATGAGCTTTGTGCTTGAGGGTGGCAGCAACTTTTTGAAGAGCAAATATACCAGGAATGTGCTGTTCAATTGCGCTGTTGCATTAGGATGCGCCAGTTTTACCTAGTAGACATTTAAACATCCTGGGCCCCGTAGGCGAATATTTTGCCTAGTTTTATATATATAATCTGAGACATACAACTCGGCTTACTGTTGGTGGAGTAGCCGAGGGCGCAGAATATTAGCTGTAAGAAGCGATTTTTCTTTTAATAGAAAATTGTATTTTGTGTAAGTATTGGCGCTTGAGGCAGTAATAAAAGCGTATTTTGACGACTTATTGTATTATTATAGCAAAAAAGTTATTTGGTTTTTTTCATTTTATTAGCGGTTATTTACAATTTCCTATTTTATCGGTTTGGTATACCGGTAATGTATTCTTTGCCTTTTCTGAAATGGTTTGCATTTTATTTATTCTTTGAAGGATAGTATCTCCACGCCTGGCTCAGATATGGCCAGAATGGGTACTCCTTAGCCATGGAGTTAGGACTGTGACAATAGAGGGATCTTGCGAGAGTGGCCGTGAATGGGGAACGGCTTCGATTCGTGGAGTAGAGAATTCTTCATAATTAATTTGATGCTTTATGTAGCTAATTCCCATAACCCACCCATATGGGGAGCGCTTTGATAGATGTGCTAAAAGCGACCTTAGCTTGTAAGCGTAGGTGCGTCAATGTATCGCATTGGGAGTATTGTGATCCCTTAACTTCCTTTTTGATTTTATTTACATTTGAAAATTTAAGCCTCTATGGGGCAATAGTGTATAAAATGTGTCGATTTTTCGACTTTTGGAGAAAATTTTGTTGTATTTTATGTTTTAGTGCATATGCACTTATTTGGCGTTTAGCAGCGGGCCACATAACTTCAGATTTTTTGAATCAGGATTTTGTATCATTTTTGGCGAAAGCCATCCTGCGGGGCCGAAAGTTTTATGTGCTTTTAATATATCGACTGTCAGAGGGAAGTCTGGCTTTGTTTTTTATACCTTTATGTGGGGTATTGCAAAATTGTGGCTTTAGTGGTTGTCGTACGACGTACCGGCCATTATTTGATCCAGTAATTGTGGCTTTAGAGAAGTGCTCACAATACTGATCTTTTATAGTTTTGTTTGCTAATGGAAGTTTCTTTAACTTTTGCGATTTACTTAATTATGAATTAAGGTTTTTGTTCTCAACCTGAGTTGATCTGGTGGTAACTGGTTCTATAACTAGTCCACTTTGTGCTTCGCTGTGCAGCGTTTGAACTTTTAGTGCCTTTGAGGTGTCTCTTGGCAATTTTTTGAATTTTGGGTATCGGGATTTGCTTTTGCAATTAAACCCGTGGTTCTTTGTGAATAAGCGCTTCTTTGGGGTGAGATGGGATATCTGCTGTAATGAAGCATTGAGTTGTGTATTTTGTGACAATAGAGGCAATTATATTTGCTTTTGCAAGTTTTAAGATTGTGTGTATGGGACAAGCATTTTGTACAGAGTCTTTTTGATCTGACAAAGTTGTTCCTTTCGTTAATATTTAATTTTTTAAACTTCTCGCAAGTTTAGAGTTTATGCCCTCCTGTACATAGTTCGCATGACATATATTTGTTCTGTTCGGATATGAACGAGAGCGTTTTGTGAAAGCTTTTGTTTAAATTTTTGTTGCTTCTAGCTTGGGGTCTATTGAAGCTTCTATTTTGGTCGTGTTTAATGATCTTAGTTTTGATTATTTTTTCTTCTAACCTTTCCGCAATTTCATATTGGGCGGTGAGAAAATTTTTCATTTGCTGCCACGTTGGGCACTTTTTTCGTGATGAGAGCGATTGCTCCCATAGAAGTAAAGACTTTTCTGGTAATGCGGCGGTGCATATGTTTACCAGAATTGGGTCCCAGCTGTCTGTGGGAATATTTAGTGTCGATAGAATCGACAAACAATTTGAAACAGTGGGTTCTAGTTTGATGAATTCTACACTTGTTCCTTTCTTAATTTTTGGCAAGTTCATTAGTGTCGTTACTTGCTTATCGACTAGTATTCTGTCGTTTTCATATCTAGCTTTTAGAGCTTCCCAAGCCAAATTGAAATTGTCGTCATTTAATGCGAACTGTTTGACTACTTCGCCTGCTTGACCTTTAGTTTTGTATCTGAGGTGATACAATTTTTGCGCATGTGATAATTGAGGATGGTTTATGTACACGGCCGTAAACATGTCCCGGATGGACGGCCATTCTTCATAACCTCCGTAAAAGGTTTCTGTGTCACATGCGGGCACCTCGAGGTGGATGCCTGAACTTGCCTCTTGACTGTCTATTTGTGACAGCTCTACTCTACTGTGGGGAGTAGGTGCAATTGCTTTTATTAGCTTTAATAGCTTTCGTTTCTTCATACTGGTCTAAGCAGTTTTCATATATTGCGTAAGCCGAGGATCTGAAATAGTGTATATCTGAATCGTCAGAATCTAGAATGACGTCATGAGCCGCTTGGAGGCGAGTCCAAAAATGTTTAAGGTTTTGGCTTTTTATTTCTAATAACGATTCAGAGTTCTCATGAATCGGTGAAGAGGCAAATCTAGTGCAGTATCGTAATATACTGTCACTTTATGAAATAAATTTAATAGCCTGTTTTGAGCGTGTGGCTCCTGCAGGTTTATTTTGATTTTTTCGTTGTTAACCATTTTGTTATATTATAAAAATATTTATATTTCTTATTTTATATATTTATATATAAAGTATTTGTCAAAGTTAATTAAATTTTTCTCAGTGTAAACTGATTTGTAGTATCTAATCGAAGCGATGTAGTGTAACAAATTGTATACTCTTTTAAATAAATAAGAGTTTTTTCAGATTATATCAGTACAAACGTATATTTTATTAATATCGTTTTGTATATATGTATTTGCATTGGTATTATTTTTATTTATATTTTACTTTGAATCGTTAATTACTATTAAACCGCGTTTTTTATACATTAAAATATTTGATGTCCGAAATTTTGTATTTAGGTACACCCTAATACTCGGACTTGTATATACATATGTATGTATGTACTTATGCTTTGTGCGATTGAGAGCTCGTTGAAGAGATCAATGCGCTTTGCTTGTGCTAATGTACAGGTATATGATCAAAGAATATGCTGTAATGTTTTGTGTAATTCTGCTTGCTTTTGTTTTAGCAATATATTTACACGACGAAAAGAGCCCGAAATCGAATTCGGTAAAACAGATGTTTTCCGTATGCACTATTATATATAAATACGTGTAATATACCTGCACTCGGTAAATATGCATAGGTATGTCGGTTTTGTTGTTTTATATTTTTTTTGTGTTGCTTTTTATATTGTAATTTGAATGGTTGCCTTTGCTTATTTTGTTATATGCATCTGACATGCTGCTTTATTAAGCAGAAGGGATATTGCCGAAAATTTTTCGCAAGTAAATGCTTGTAAAAATATATTTATTTTATACATATATGTAGGCATTTTGATTTTTTTTCGGAAACGTAAGTTATTACCGTTTGGTACCTGTTTTGTTATATTACCCAAACGGATTTTTTAATACAGGTTATATGCATTATTATATAAAACTGTGATTTTAGGAATACATATGTATATGCATATGTGCTTAAGATACAATAATAATAAATGGAATCGACACAACTCACTTTATCTTCCCGCAGGGGCTTTTTTTGGTGGCTAATATTTGTATATACATGTGTATGAATGTACATATGTATGAGATTTTATTTCCAATTCCTTGTATCTTCTATAGTCTTCCAGCAGTCTGGCTTCTCCTATTTATCCTTCTCTGCTGGCTTCTTGTATGAGTTGTTTGTTTGTATGTAAATATACTTGTATTTGTTTTAGTTGTTCGCGCCCGTTTGTTTCGTTTTAGCTAATTGTTTTGATTTTCGCGCCCGATTGTGTGGATTATTTTTGTTTTTTGGAACAGTTTACTTGTTGCACTCTGTTTCTCTCCACTCTGTTCACATTTGTATTTTTGTCACCTCACTAATATACACATATATTTATATGTGTGTATATATGGATATTTATGATTTTATGTTCTTTATATATGTAAGTAAGTACAAACATATGGTTTTTTTTTTTTTTTTTTTTTTTTGTGTGTCACTGCACTTTGTTTTGTTTGGGTCAGTGCATTATGTTCCCGCACTTTATTTTGGTTTTCATGGCATGTTCCGCACTCAGACCTCGCGCACTTTAGTTTGTTAAATCCATTTTTGTTGTTTTTTGACACACACGTTTTATACTGGAACTTTTTATTTTGGAAATTATTTGTTTATATATATATTTTTTCTCCAATATTTATGTATCTGTTTGTTTAAATTCTGCCACCGCACCATGTATGTATGTATGTATGTAAAAACGTTTCTTTTTTTTTATAAAATTTTGTACGAGTAGAAACCAATAGTGCCTTTCGGTAAGGCTCGAAGGACCATATTTACACGGGGGCAAGAAAAAATACTTTTATATTTTTCAATACAATATACTTTAATTAAAAATATGAATTTTGACACTTCACATTTAACAATAAAAATGTATGATAAGTATAAAGTTGGTTGTTGAATGATGAATGCTGGATTGATCCGATTTAGTATACGAGTATGTACATACATATGTACATATATGATGTATAAGCGAGTTAATTTCAGCGCGCGGGTTGGGTGTCGAAACAACGAAAATTTGTGCTTACGCGGCGCAGGGTAGAGTCGAATCGGTGTATAGCGAAAGTTGAAGTGTTGATGGGCGAACTGCAGCTGGCGAATGTTGACGTGCGAAAATGTGTGTGACGAATGTTGATGCGCGGCTTGTGAAGATCGAATTGTGAGTCCCATCCCGTTGTCCATCATTTTTGTTGAGTGGGAACAAGTGTGGTGAGTTGTGTTGGTGTGGTGTGGTGAATTGCGCTGTTGCATTAGGATGCGCCAGTTTTACCGAGTAGAGGGGGTGGATCCTTAACTCATTTAAACAAAACTTTATTTCAGAAGATTTACCATATATTTTTTAACGTTTGATTCATTTGTCTGCTTTAAACGCTAGTCCCGAACTAATGAGCTTTGTGCTTGAGGGTGGCAGCAACTTTTTGAAGAGCAAATACACTGGGAATGTGCTGTTCGCGATGAACTCCCAGAGGCCAGCTGATATTTATGGTTCGGAAGATCGTTTCCTACGATACTACGCCCACACTTGGCGGTTTTTGTGTCGGATGTTGCACAAGCTATTGTCAATTGCGCTAAGGATCCTGATACTGTTGATCAGGTTTATCAAGCTGTTGGGTAGGTTTTGAGCAAAATTTAATATATATATATACTTTCTAATACGCTAAACACTCAACACCCACCTTGCAGACCAAAACGTTACCAGTTGAGTGAACTAATTGACTGGTTCCATCGAGTTATGCGTAAAGATGAAAAATGGTGGGGATACCGTCGTTGCGATCCAACCTTCCTATTGAAAGCCAAGTTCACTGAGCTTATCTGTCCTGGACTACCTATTGGTGAGCTATATATGGAACGTATCGATCGCGAATGTATTACCGATGTCGTTCCCTCCGACATACCGTGGTTGGAGGATTTGGGTGTACAATTGACCTCCATGGAGAAGCAAGTACCATAGGAATTGCGGCCATATCGTGCTGGGCAATACCAAAACCGATAGAACATCGGGAAAAACTACGTATGTTTGCATAAAACTACTATAATATCAACAACGCTAATAACAACAGCCAAGCAAATAATATACAACACTCATCAAATGAAAGTTGGTGGCGTTGGTGGCTAAGCAGCGATTTGAAAAAGAAACATTTTCATCTACGCGAATTACAATTCGTCTTTACATCTAATGAATTATGGTCGATTATGAATGGTATGGCAGTTGATAATTAAACTTTAAAAAACAAATAAATGTAATTTGGTTAATAATGAACCGCTATTAAAAATGAAGGAATTTGAGTTGTATTTTTATTTGTTTCAAACAAGTTATTATCGATTAGAATAATTTCAAACGGAATATATTTCGAACAATCGATGTATTTGTATAAACAACGTCAAACTATTTCTTGCATATAATTCTTATATTCACTCACATAGGTGTTAGCACTTTTTTAAATATGAAAGTATATAACTTTGAATATTTTCAAATATTATGCCAGTATTGCTATTGAGCATGGCAAAATAGTGTTGCGTAAACTAATTTAAACCTCTTTTTACTAGATATTGCAAATTTAATAAATAATTTCTTTAATAATCCTTTTTATTTAAAAACTTAGCTTAGAACTAAAAAATAATATGGTAGAACTGTTAGGATGGTCAAACACTCCATTTGGGAACTAGTAGGATTCCTGATCGCCTGCGTATAGCTAAATTCTGACATATAAAACGTATATGTAGTTTGTGATTACAAAAATTTATACTTAAAATGTAGGAAACATGGCTATTATAATTATTTCTAGATTTATCTTCAATAAAAAATTGTGTTTTACTGTTCAGACAAATTATTATGATATGTAAAACCAAATTTTTCTACAATATTTATCTTGTTTGGTCCACTCATTATCAAATGTAATCTCCAATTTGTCCATGAATAAGTTAACTAAAACGCTTAAAAATATATAGCATATTTATCTATATCATGAAGATATAATTAATTTTTTTGATAACAGCTATAAACTTTACTCTGTACAAAAATTGAATATAGTATTTATAAATGTTTGCATACACATAGTACTATAACATATTGTTACAAAAGTAGTATTAAGTTTGGTACCACGTGTATTTGTATTGCTAAATGCATCCCTTGTTATAAACATTGGGCGCCGCGGTTGTATGTTTGTCTACTTATAACATGAACAACAGCGGCATGTTTATGGAATGCATAACATCATAATATGTGTTTGGCTTGCTATATGCAGTCCTTATTATAAACATTGGGCGCCGCGGTTGTCTGTTTGTCTACATAAACATTAACTGTATACGGAACGTATAGCATTATGTTCTTATAATTGCCAGACGCAATATTTTAGAAGGACACGTCGGCATCAGCGAAGAGTTCGTGGCTATATAAGCCGTGGCAGCGCCAACGTAACCACCCAGTGTTAAGAGTAAACTGCTATAGTGAATAAAGAGATTTTGTTTGAATTAAACGGTTTTTTTTTTGGTTTTATTTGTCAATCCATGATACGAACCTAGAAAAGTAAATTCGCAATAATTGGGGTCAGAAGTGGGATTGTCAAATAATCCAAATTCAAGATGGTTAAATTCGGGGAATTGAGAATTCAGCAGTTAATAAAGGAACTGGAGGAGCGTAATTTGCCGATAAGCGGACAAAAGGCGGATCTGCAGGCACGATTACGTGAAACAATGGAAGCGGATGGAATTAATGTGGACGAATTCGAATTTGATGGTCCAGAAACTTCTACAAAGGTAGAAGAAAAAGTAGAAGAATAACGAACATCATCAAGTGTAGACATGAACATGCTGTTAGTGGCTATTAAGCAAATGGCAGAAAATGCAGTGCAAACAGAAAATCGTCTGGCATAGCAAATGACACAAATAGAGTCTCGCCTTACACAACAAATGACTGAAAATAATACGCAGTTAGAAAAGCGTTTGGTACAACAGATTACAGAAAATAATACACAAGTGCAAGAGAAATTTTCAAAATTTGAAGACGAATTAAGCACAATAAAAAATGACGAAGAAAATTTAAAATCAGAAGTTCTTCAATTAAGTAATCGTGTGCGAGAACTGCAACTACATGGCCCTGCACCATCAACAAATAATCAAAGATTGAAGGCACCCACATTCGATGGAAGTATTCCATTTCAAATTTTCAAACTTCAGTTTGAAAAGACAGCACTGCCCAATAACTGGAATGCAGCGGACAAAGTGGCGTCCTTTTTTGTATCATTGAAAGGACCTGCGGCAGACATCCTTCAGACTTTTCCAGATTGTGAACGGGACAACTATGGGGCATTGATGAGTGCGGTAGAAAAACGATATGGTAGTGAGCACCAGAAAAAAATATACCAGATCGAACTGCAAAATAGGGGTCAGAAGATGAACGAGTCATTGCAAGAGTTCGCAACTGAAATAGAACGACTGGCTCATTTGGCAAATGCAGATGCACCTGTGGATTACATTGAGAGGGTAAAAATTCAATGTTTCATAAATGGAATTCGTGATGTGGACACCAAACGCGCCACATATGCATTGCCAAAAAGAACGTTTGCTGAAACGGTTTCGCACGCCCTCACACAGGAAACAGCTTCCCTACTAAGTAAACCAGCACACAAAGTACAAAGGGTTGAAATGGAACAACCGGCGCTGATGGAAGAAATATTGAAGACTCTGAAGACAATGGCCTGGTGCCACACATTCAATTGTCCGACCGGATGTGGTAAGAGGAACGGTTGAACCATTAGTCGGTTGCAAGCTTCGAACGGCCACCGGGGAGGAAGCAGCTGTTGCGGGAAAAGTGTTTTGTACCCTGGTGATGAATTGGTACCCTGGTAGTTAATCACACCTTCATCATTTCATGATTGATCACGGGGTTACTTTGGATTTAAACAAGCAAATGCTGTTTTGCCAGAAAATGGAGATGCGTATAAACACCGGATATGTGACCAACGTTGAAAGTAAGAGGGTGATTGTTGATGATAATCAGAGTATTCCACCAAAATCTGAGGCGATTGTATGGGCTAAAGTGAATGGAGGAGGTGGGACTGAGGAATTATGGATTGTGGAACCAACAAAAATAGATACACCCATATTGGAAGGAAGAACACTTGTAAAAACTAGAGAAGACGCTACCATTCCGGTCAGAGTAGTGAATGAATTCAACACGCCTATAAGTCTGAAGAAAGGAGCAGTAATTGGACCGTACCAGAATATAAGTGCAATAGCACGATGCGAGCCGTCACAACAGAAGCCTACTATTGAGCCACAGCAGATAAGTCCTGCACTCCTAAACAATTTGCTGAACGAGGTGCATGGAAATGAAAAATTAAAAGCAGAAAAACTGTTAGAAAAATACGCATCCATATTTGCAAACGAAGGAAACAACACAGGAAGAACCGGCATTGTCAAACATCACATAAATACCGGAGACGCTAAACCAATCCGACAAGCGCCGCGTAGGGTTCCACTAGCAAAACGTGAGAATGCTAACAAAATTATTGAAGACATGCACAAAAACGGTGTAATTGAACCTTCAATAAGTCCATGGAGCTCACCTATCGTCTTAGTTAAAAAGAAAGATGGTAGCACCCGTTTCTGCGTAGATTATAGGAAGTTGAATGATGTCACAAAGAAAGACAGTTATCCTCTACCGTGATTGTGATGAATGTGACCGTGAAAAGACCGCTTTCAGTATGGGCGACGGATTATGGGAATTCTCTGTGATGCCATTTGGGTTATGTAATGCGCCAGCAACGTTCGAGCGACTGATGGAACATGCGTTAAAAGGACTCAACTGGAAGACATGTTTGGTGTATCTTGATGACATTATCATAATCGGAAAAAGTTTTGATGATCATCTTAAAAATCTAGAGGAAGTCTTTCAGCGAATAGCATCAGCCGGATTACTCTTGAATCCCAAAAAGTGTTCATTATTGAAGAGCAGGTCTCATATCTCGGACATAAAGTGTCAACTGAGGGGATTCACACCGAGGAGGGAAAAATAAAAGCAGTTAAAGATTGGCCTCGACCCACCAACATACATGAACTCCGCAGCTTCCACGGCTTATGCACGTATTACCGCCGTTTTGTACCTTGATTTGCGAACGTGGCTAGAAGTTTACATGATTTAACAAAGAAGAATCGCCCGTTTGTATGGCAGTTGGGACAAGAAAAAGCGTTTGAACAGCTTAAAGAACTACTTTGTACGGCGCCGATGTTAGCTTATCCAATACCTGGAAAGAAATTCATCCTGGATACAGATGCGAGCGCTTATGGAATTGGAGGTGTCCTGTCTCAGCTCATCGACGGGCAAGAAAGAGTAATTGGGTATTACAGCAGAGTGCTCGGGAAACCAGAGAAAAACTACTGTGTGACGCGAAAAGAACTACCAGCTGTACCAGCAGCATTTCCACAAGTATTTGTATGGGCAACGATTCTTGCTAAGGACTGATCATGCAGCATTAAAATGGTTATTACAGTTTAAGAATCCGGAAGGCCAAATTGCACGATGGATCGAAAGATTACAGAATTACGACTTCGAAACAGAACACCGAAGGGGATTCACCATAAAAATGCGGATGCATTATCACGTCGCCCTTGTCCACTGGAATGCAAAAATTGCTCCAAATCAGAAAGAAAAGAAGGTATAATCGACGTGCGATTGCTGAATATAGAACCTGGAGATGATTGGACTCCTCACCGCATCAGAACCAATCAGCTGGAGGATCCTGATCTTGCAAAGCTGATAATAGCCAAAGAAAATGGAGTACGACCACCAAAGGAACAAATAAGTAGCGAGAGTCCAACTGCAAAAGCATATTGGGCCCAATGTAACAGCATAAACCTCGTTAGTGGATACCTTCATCGTACCTGGGAAAGCGAAGATGGCAAACAGTCTCGTCTGCTGATCATAGTACCGAAGTCCATGATCCCGAAAGTATTGAAAGAATATCACGATGGACCTAGTGGAGGGCACCTTGGAGTTACAAAGACTATAGAGAAGATTAAACAACGGTTCTACTGGATTGGTTGTCGAGATTCATTAGCAGAATGGATAACTAATTGTGTAAAGTGCATGGCAGCTAACGGTCCTAAAGTCAAAAGTCGCGGTAGGCTGCAACAGTACAACGTGGGATCACAATTTGAACGAGTCGCAATGGATGTTGCAGGTCCGTTCCCAACTAGTACGGCCAGAAACATATATCTACTGGTTGTCATGAACTATTTCAGTAAATGGCCAGAAGTGTATGCCTTACCAAACCAAGAAGCGAAGACAGTAGCCGAAGCGTTTGTAGAAAATTGGATAACGAGGTTCGGAGTGCCCGTCGAATTACACTCAGATCAAGGCAGGAATTTCGAATCTTCCATTTTCCAAGAAGTCTGTACATTATTGGGCATCCAAAAGACACGGATGGTAGAGAGATTCAACCGAACGCTCGAAGAACTCGGCGGCGAAGAACTGATAAGGAGCATGCATCAGCTTCTTTGTAAAATATGGTCGGACGAAAGCATGCCCAATGATTGGAATTTAAGTGTGCTATGCCCAATCCCACAATCTGCGCCAACTACGGTGGGATTAGCCTCAACATCGCATATAAGGTTCTATCGAGCGTATTGTGTGAAAGATTAATGCCCACCGTCAACAAACTGATTGGACCTTATCAGTGTGGCTTTAGACCTGGAAAATCAACAACCGACCAGATATTCACCATACGCCAAATCTTGGAAAAGACCCGTGAAAGGAGAATCGACACACACCACCTCTTCGTCGATTTCAAAGCTGCTTTCGACAGCACGAAAAGGAGCTGCCTTTATGCCGCGGTGTCTGAATTTGGTATTCCCTCAAAACTCATATGGCTGTGTAAACTGACGTTGAGCAACACGAAAAGCTCCGTCAGGATCGGTAAGGACCTCTCCGAGCTGTTCGATACCAAACGAGGTTTCAGACAAGGCGACTCCCTATCGTGCGACTTCTTCAACCTGCTTCTGGAGAAAATAGTTCGAGCCGCAGAACTAAATAGAGAAGGTACCATCTTCTATAAGAGTGTACAGCTGCTGGCGTATGCCGATGATATTGATATCATCGGCCTCAACACCCGCGCCGTTAGTTCTGCTTTCTCCAGACTGGACGAGGAAGCAAAGCAAATAGGTCTGGCAGTGAACGAGGGTAAGACGAAATATCTCCTGTCATCAAACAAACAGTCGTCGCACTCGAGAGTTTGCACTCACGTTACTGTTGACAGTCATAACTTTGAAGTTGTAGATAGTTTCGTATATTTGGAAACCCGTGTAAACACCACCAACAATGTCAGCCTAGGAATCCAACGCAGGATAACTCTTGCCTACAGGTGCTACTTCGGACTGAGTATGCAATTGGGAAGTAAAGTCCTCTCTCGACGAACTAAAACCAAAGTCTATAAGTCACTTATAATTCCCGTTCTGCTATACGGTGCAGGGAATTGGACGATGACAACAACTGATGTGAAACGTTCTGCGAAAGATTTACGGTCCCTTGCGCGTTGGCCACGGCGAATGTCGTATTCGATGGAACGATGAGTTGGATGAGATATATGACGACATTGACATAGTTCAGCGAATTAAAAGACAGGCTCCGCTGGCTAGGTCATGTTGCCCGAATGGTCGAAAACACTCCAGCTCTGAAAGTATTTGACGCCGTACCAGCCGTGGGAAGCAGAGGAAGAGTAAGACTTTCAACGACTGGCGCGCTGTTGTTAACTCGGCTATAATCGCGTAAGCGGTGTCTACGCCAATTAAGAAGCAGAAGTTGAGTTTCCATACATCTCTGGACTGGTTGCCAGGGGTCGGACCCCATGCACACACCACTCATACAAAATCTAACCCTAACTCCCAGCTAAAGGCAGTCGCCGCTTAAACAACTCACACGCAAACGACCCTAACTATTTGGTATTCCGACTAGTGGAGATCGCATCACTAGCATCTAATCGTCATCCTATCTAGCTAATCCATCGGGCATTCTGCTAATATAAGCGCCCTATCCTCTACTTATAATGCATTCAGAGGCCCGTGCCCGTTGAGCAGAAAACCCTGACGAAGACAAAATCTGAAGTTTGGATTATCCTCAACAAACCCAACGTTCCGATTGTACTCGTAGGTCAGCCGTTAGGACTATTGTCCAAACGTTCTTGCCACCTTCACCTGACCCTATCATCTAGAAGCCTCCTGCTCCCTAGATGCCCCTCCCTCTTCACATCAGCTTCGGAAATCCAATCATTCCGCAGCAATGACACCCTCAAGCTCCTTTTTAACCTGAATGTAACAGCACGCTGTAAGACAATCAGGTCAAAAGGGGGTGCACTTAACAAAACCTGCATAGCATCCGTTGAAACGGTGCGACATACAGGCGAGCATCATACAACGTTGCACCGAGAGGAGTTTCGGTGACCCGAGACCGCCACAACTGTCTCCCACCACGTAGCAGCTCAATAAATGGCACAAGCTACAAACAAGCCACGATGTATCACAATCTATTATGCGAACAGCACGACGCCCGAGAACTCAATGCAAGTCCTCCTTCATTCTCACCAAGGGTGGAATAAAAAACATCATTTCATCCACGTTCAGCACCAGAAATTTGACTAACGTCACATATCTGATGCTGACCCCATTCACACGGACAATCGGTAGACGAACCAGTGACAAACTGCCCTTAAGCAGCACTGCCACCGTTTTCTCCTGCAATATATATGTGGGTGTGGGTACACTCAAAGTATTTACAATTTCTAAAAATTGTCCTCTCCTCGTTCTAACTCAGATCGCGAATGACCTTCAATCATAAGAAGAAGATCATCCGAATACACACACCTCCTACAAAGCGGTTCGAGTTGCCCAAGCACAGAGTCCATCAAGAGATTCCCTGCAGGTAGTCACGAATCACTCCGTTCTCCACTCTTTCAATCATGCCGGCAAGAGAGGCTTTTCTGTCCAAAAAGTAGCTCCACCAAAGAACGATTTCCAAACGCCCTCTTGAAATCAACAAATATGCCAATGATATATTATTTGACATTCATACTAACAGTATCCTGAACGAAAAACCTTCCTTAAACCCAAACTGCCTATCCGACCACATAACTCTTTTCAGCACTTTTCCAAGTACTGGAAGGAGACTGTTGCTACGATAAGAACAAGGATCGCTCCTGATCTTATCAGGGGACTTCAGGAGAGGGACAACCCCAGCTTTTTTCCACTCACATGGAAAATATCCCTCCCAAAAGCACTTATTACTATAAGTAGCTTTCAGGTATTCCGGAACGAACTTCCTCAAGTTTTTGCACAACTCATCGTTCCAACCATCAAAACCTGGGGACCGTTTTGACCTAACCAGGCCAAAGGCGTACCCTAACTCCACATCATCTAACGGAGGGACAGGGAAAGAAGGCACCTTACAGAACCCCCGCACACTCTCTCCACTAACTCGTACGACCTCGAAAAAATAGGGTCTATAGACCTGGCCCCAGGGATCGTTCCTTTTCACAGCAACAAAACTCCTCCAATCCTCTTCCTTAACTTTAAGTACCATATCTTTGTATTCCATCATCACACAACCAAATTTTTACCTAAGCTGGGACAACTTATCGCCTGAAGTCCTCCTCTTCAAGGTTAACTCACGCGTCCAACATTTAATCTTTCTGTTCATATAACTCTCACACCTTTTAAGTACCCTATCATTTATCCTCCAAACTACTACGTACAGACGAGTAATTTGCTCGTCCACCCCCAACTCTTCCCAACTGTCTAAGCAGTATACTAAATACCGCTTCCTAACTGAGAGTCCATATTGGCTTCAGTCAATAGCAATGGTACACCGTCGCCGCAATGGACTCTCATAATGCGAGGGACGGGATCGAGGGGTACCCATAATTTGAATCAAATTACGATCACTCAATCCTCATCCTCTCTCAACTTCCCACCTATCGCTGACAGCCCTATTTACTGCCTGATTTATAAGCGTCACGTCAAGGTCGCTCACGTCCCCAGGCCCATCGAACGTATACCATTCGCTCGGCTCATTCACAATGTGGAGGCTATTAGCTACTACCCATTCGCTTAATGCGTCGCTCCAACTGTGGCTTTGGTATCCAGACGTATGCCGGGATACCTTACTAAACCACATCGAGGACGAGGTATTCGCATACAGCCCTAGGATAAATGGGCTATACTCGCAAGTAGTAGTAACTTATCCATTTAGCCCAGGTAGGGCTCTAGGGGTTCTGTACATTTGCAGTACAAATTAGCGACAATCATACCACCGAACTCCCCTTCTACACCCATTTGTAAAAAATCCTCAATCACGCAATCGTAGTTAGGTTCATTCTCACATTACGGCATAAGAGCCCTGGCAATTTAACTGGAAGATCCCTCGCTCAGCAATGCCACAGTAAATCAGCAGCATCTGACATCATTAGATGCCCTGCTGGCCTACCCTTAAATGCACAGCTTTCTTGACCGCATCTCCAGCAGACATCAGCCCGCGACAGGGCTATCCTGCCGAACCCGGAAGGAGAACCACTTAATACAGCACCTACCTGGATAACATTGGTGCTACCTTCAGGGACCACCTTCCAGGGACGACTGACCATTCTTACGTCAGACTTCTGGGACGCCGGGCTGAAATCCTAAAGGTCCCGCCGGAGTAGCTCTTCCTTGAATTCTTCATGAGGGTTCTCCGTATGAACCCGCCGAACTACAACCCGAGGACCCAAATCCGGGTTGACAGTTACGTCCAACCCCACCTTCCCGAACTTTGCGTTGGTCGCCATCTTTTCCCTCTCTAAACCAGAAAGAGTGCGGATAACCGCCCCACCCCCTCCAATCGGTCGGACTTCGTGGATCCTCACTCCGATTGAAGGACCCACCTCCTTAACAACCTGCCTGATTAGTTCCTTAGTGGAAGTTGCAGGGCCCTTACTCCTGACCACAACCGACCAGGTCTCCACAGGCTTCGGCTTCACTGGTGTAATTGCTTTCAGCATAGGTGCTGGAGGTACAGGCATTTACCTGTTCGGCGGCGAGGAGTGTCTCCCACGACTTTCTCTAAGGGCGTCGATCTGCCCGCGAAGATGGGCGTTCTCGGTAATCACCGTCATCAGCAGCGTAGCCCCTTCGCGTTCTCTGCATAAAATTTTTTTGCATCAAAAACCAAGTCACTTAATTCTCCCGTTATTCTTTTGGTACCCGCGACATGGCTCACTGCTCCACCCCCAACAACAGGTAATCCCCATGAAATACTCACGCCCTCCCCATTGGCACCCGCTTTCTTAACGCCCTCATTATCATGCCCGACACCGAATCTTTGCTCACTGTACTTCCCGGATAAGCAACCGCTTTTTCAGTGGTGGCCACATTAACGCTTCCATTACAACTACTGCTCCCTCTTACGCCGCGGTAGGGACCTTAATGAAGGTCCCGTCACTTCCACTTCGCCATCCGACGTTTGATCATCCACTATATTGGAATCTTCTCCGTCTAGAAGGCATTTCGCTCATAGACTCCATATCAGTCAGACTGATACGCCGGATACTGACGCAGAAAGCTCACGGACACAGATTCCGGAACAGCTGCTATCCAGGTGTTGCGTCTGAACACCCTGAAAAATGTGCGCAGGGCCGCTCTGTAACAGCGACCAACAAAATTGTCGATTATTGAGTGATCGCGGGGGCACAGCCCACAACTCCAACCAGGAGCCGGACTAAGGCCACTCTATTGGCCGCCGGACGGACAATGTGCCTTTAATCGCACCATGGACTAACGGTTCGCTGTTACGACCGTTAGTCCGCACAGTCGCAATCTCCAACACTGGACAGATACCGGCACCTTTTGGGCAATCCTGTCCAGATCCTCCTGACACTGAGTGAACTGAACGCCAGATGCTCAGCACAGTACTACTGTCAGGCAGTCCAGTCAGAATTCCAACAACGCGTTACTGCTCTGGAACCGCGCGAAGCTTCCGCCAACAACAACAACGTAGATGACCACGTTGCCCGTATATAACCTACTAATAAAATTTACTTACCGCCGAGTTTGTACACAAAAATGTGTACTCGCACAAAAAAAACTAGCGGTCTCTAACCTTAGCACCCGCCGATCGCACAAACAAGTCAAAGACCGCTACACACACGCGCCAGGCATATGTATACATAGTGAAGTGAAGTGGTTGTGTTTTGGTGTGGTTCTGGGGTTTTTTCATAAAAATACTTAGTTTTTCCCACCATTTACTATCAATTTCCTTGCTGAGGCTTTCGGAAGCTATTATAACTAAAACGGACACAAAATCTTCAAGAAAAGATAAGTACAATTTGTATTTTTTAATAAAAATTCATTTGCACTTACCCGCAAATATTCTGTGTTTTTTATTGAAAGCAGATTATTTTTCCCCTGTAGCAGCAATCCAAACAAAGCGCGTGCTCAATTTTTGCATTGCCGTTTTGTTTTGATCAGCTGTTCTCCTTTTGTTTCTCCTTTTTCGTATTCCCTTTGGTTTTGGCATTGCCAACTATTCAAAATATAAGCGAGGTTTTAGGGGCAGTGACTGAACATACCTATTGTCAGTAGCTTCCAACTATTTTCTCATTGAGGTATGGCCTCTGAGAACAGTAGTGGATGCACCCCCGAGAATCCTTTTAAAAGAAACTCAAAAATTATGAGAACACCTCCTAACGGAAAAAATGAGATATCCACCGCTGCTGGATCAAAAAGAGAATGCGAAAATGCCGACATAATTGAAAGTGGCAAACCTTCTGAAAAAATACAAAGTAGCGAAACTACCCAAAACTTTAACCAGTTGGGTAATAAAATAAAAGAATTGGAGAACATGATGGCTGGCCAAAGGCACATAAACCAGGCCATGCGCGACTTGGTAAGCAACATAGTGGCGCTACATGCTAAGGCTGAGAAAGGCGGAAAAAACCTACCCAAAAGGATTATGGTAGGGAAAGCATCCCAGGTTTCCCCAATAGGTAAGGAGGTAAATACCCCGAAAAGGCTGCGTGAGACAATAGGCTTTTTACCTCCAACAAAAAAGCCGAAAAATGTTAACAAAATGGATCAGCCCACCTACAGCGAGACAGCGAAATTAATGCAAGCCAATACAACGGTTAGACCCAACGCAAGCGAAGCTTGGGTGGACGTTGTTAAGAAGCGAAGACCACTCGAACAGAAAATAAGATCGAGGCCAGACGCCATCATACTTACGAAAAAGGATGGTGCATCATACGCGGATATTCTCCGGAAAATAAAAGGCGACAGTGGCTTAGAGGAATTGGGCTCAAGCGTAACGTATATAAGAAAAACGTTGAAAGGAGATCTGTTATTACAACTGAAAAACCAAGCGGATAAAAAAGCCGAATCGTTCCAAAGTGCCTTAGAAGGAGTGGTCGGGGAAATGGCTGTGATACAGCCAAAAACCCACAACGTCATGATTATGTGCAAGGATTTGGACGAAATAACTTCTCCAGAAGAGATTTGCGAAGCTTTGCAAAAAGAGTGCGGAATAGAAAATCTGGGAAAAATAAACATTAAGAGCATACGAAAGACCCGAAGCGGAACACAAATAGCTATCTTATGCCTGCGCGCCCAGGACGCCAAAACTGCGCTAAAGGTAGGCAAAATAAAGATTGGGTGGTCTGTATGTCGACTCCGGGAATACTCCCCTATTCCCCGTTGCTTCAGGTGTTTCCATCTGGGGCACATGGCGCACAAATGTTGCAACCCTGTGGACAGGTCGTCTCTATGCACACGTTGTGGAGCCGGTGGACATGTAGCGAAGTTATGTACTAACGATCCAAGCTGCATGCTTTGCAAAGGAGCGCACTCAGCCCTGAGTACTACGTGTCCCAAATATCTAGAGATGGCGAAATCGCTAGGGAAATGAGGATAATACAATTAAATTTGAACCATTGCGCAGCAGCACAAGAGCTACTAAAACAGACTGTATTTGAAAAAAGCATTGATGTCGCCTTACTAAGCGAGCAATACTCCCAGCGTTCGGAAAGCACCTGGACTACAGACATATCTGGAAAGGCTGCAATATGGTCCTGTAAAGGACAACCATTTATGTCTCGTTCCAGAGGGCATAATTTTTTCACATGGGCAAATATACGTGGCATATACTTTGTTAGCTGCTATGCTCCTCCCAGTGCCTCCATTAAGGATTTTGAAGACTTCCTTTTGGAACTTGCTTTAGAAACCAGAGGAAAATCCCCAATTATAATCGCAGGTGACTTCAATGCGTGGTCGACCGCTTGGGGTAGTAGGCGCACAAACCACCGTGGGCGTCTACTACTTGAATTCCTCGGCCAAACGAATCTTACGATCATGAATAGCGGAACGCAAAATACATTTCAAAAAGGAAACAAAGGCTCCATAATCGATCTCATGTTCGCCAACGATGCCCTTAGTAGGCACATTAAGTGGGCGGTGTCGGATATATTTACAAATAGTGACCACATGGCTATTATTGCCGAAGTCTCATATGCTGGAGGGAGGGAACACCGCAGCAGGAGCACATGCCAAAAACGAACTTGGAAACAAAAAGACTTTGATGCCGAACTTTTTGAGATGGTCTGGAGTTCAGAAAATATACAAGGCGAAGACGCCATATACTTGGTATCCGCAGTGCGGAAAAAATTGTCCACAGCTTGCGACGCAACTATGCGTAGGACAGCACACCACAACAACCGAAGACCAGTGTATTGGTGGAATGAAGAAATAGCTGGGCTCAGAAAACTCTGCAACTCAGCTAGACGCCGCCTACAACGTAATCAGAGCGAAGAAAATGAAAGCAGTCTTAGGGATATATTTAAAAGTCAAAAGAAGCTTCTGAAGTCAGCCATCGGTCGCAGTAAAAAGAAGTGTTTTGAAAAACTCTGTGAGGAAGCAAATGAAGACCCCTGGGGAACAGCATACAAAATCTGTATGTCAAAATTCAAGAATAAGGCCGACCAACCCAAAAGCGCATCCTTTATGAGAAATGTCGTCGAAACTTTGTTTCCAAAACACGACAGTATTTCTTATGCTAAGCCTCTAACCGAAGTCGAGGAGTCACCACTGCTAGTTAGTGAAGAAGAAATATTGGCCATAGCCGGAAAAATTAAAAGCAGCAAAGCGCCTGGATTAGATGGCATTCCAAACATAGCCCTAAAAGAAGCCATGACTCTGAAACCCAAATTATTCATGAAAATGTACAATGCGTGCTTAAAAGAAGGAATATTTCCGGACCCATGGAAAGTCCAGCGATTGGTTCTACTTCCTAAACCAAAAAAGCCTCCGGAGGAACCATCTTCATATCGACCTCTATGTATGCTTGACACTATTGGCAAAGTATATGAAAGCATAGTTAGAAACCGCTTGGAGATAGCAATCCAGAAAGCCGGCGGATTATCAGAAAGACAATACGGCTTTATGAAAAAGAGGTCCACCATTGACGCACTATACGATGTCGTTGACACAGCGAAATGCGCAGTAAGTGGCAAGCGATGGAAAGGAGGAACAAAAAAATATTGTGCGCTGATCACACTGGATGTGAAAAATGCCTTTAACTCAGCAAAGTGGACAAACATAATCAAAGCTCTAGATGAAATACGTGCTCCTCATTATCTTATGGAAATTGTCATAAGTTATTTCGAAAACAGGCGACTATTATACGATACAGATGAAGGCACAAAGAGCTACTCAATTTCGAGTGGAGTACCGCAAGGCTCGGTACTAGGCCCCCTTCTATGGAATATAATGTATGACGGGGTGCTAAGGAGACACCAGGAGGAAGCTATTAAATTAGTTGCATACGCAGACGACCTTATTGTGGTAGCAGTTGCTAAACACCTCGACGACCTCCGGAGCAAATGCAATGAGTGCATAAACGGTCTGCGCCAATGGTTCTCCTCAATGAGTTTAGAACTGGCTGAGCAAAAGACAGAGGTCTTGCTCATAAGTACAAGAAAAGTAGAGGAAAGTATATCTCTCACCATAGGGAGTGCGAGATTCATTCACAGCCACACCTAAAATATCTGGGAGTAATAGTAGACTCAAGACTCAAATTTAAGGATCACCTAGAGTCACTGCAGGTAAAGCGAATAAAATCCTGAATGCCTTGTCAAGAATGATGGCAAATAAAGGCTGCGTGCGTTCCAACAGGCGTTTTTACTCGCAAAGGTAATGAGATCGGTTATGTTATATGCGGTTCCAATATGGATCCAGGCGCTAGGTATCAAAGCGTATGCCAGACAAATAAACACAGTGCACAGGCTGTCGGCACTAAGAGTTATCAGCGCTTTCCGAACAATTTCAAGTGATGCTGCTGAGGTAATAGCCAGTATGATGCCCATTGACGGCCAGGGTGGCGAATACGAACGAGTTTACAAATTACCAGAGCCAAAAGAGAAGAGAGAGTGAAAAGCTTAACGATATGGCAGCAGCGGTGGCAAACCTTACTTAAAGGACGGTGTACCTACAGACTAATACCGGAGATCCTTTCCTGGATCGACAGACGGCATGAGAACTTGGTTTTCCACCTAACCCAAATACTAAGTGGGCATGGGTGCTTTAGAAGCTACCTGTACAGATTCCAGGACGATTTTAGTCCGAATTGTCCGACGTGTTCAGAGTGCTTAGAAGACTCCGAGTATGTATTCTTTTATTGCCCTCGCTTTTTAAGTACAAGGGAAAAACTTAAAACTACACTCGGTGGTAGTTTTGCGGTGGAAAATTTGACGACACTTATGTGCCAGTCCACTGAGAACTGGAATGCTGTCAGCGAATCGGCTGCGTCAATCATGATAAAACTTAGACATATAGAGCAGAATAGGCGTCCGTTAGTCCGTGCCATAGAGGAGACTTAATTGTCTTATCAGTCCCACGAAGTAATACCTAATCAGGTGGTTCCGTGGGAGAGTCTGGAGTTGGGAGTAGGTTAGGTTTAGCGGATTAAAGTTCCGCACTTCGGCTTTTGATGCATCCTCCTACTTAAAAAAAAAAAATAAATAAAAAACGCGCCAGGCAATAACGGTACCAGCTAAATCACGTAAACAAATTACCGCACAAAAGAGAATACCGAAAAAACCGCAGAAAAACACTTGGAAAAAATCTCAACGATGCGCACGCTCGTCTATTGGCGTCGAGATTCTGTGAAAGATTTATGATCCTTTGCGCGTTCGTATTTGACGGAACGATGAGCCACAAGTATATCAGATATAGTTCAGCGTATTAAGAGAAAGCGGCTGCGCTGGCTAGGTCATGTCGTACGTATGGATGAAAACACTCCAGCTCGGAAAGTATTCGACGCAATACCCACTGGGGTAGAAGAGGAAGAGAAAAGGCCTCCACTCCGTTGGAAACACCAGGTGGAGAATTTCCAATTGGCGCCACGTTGCGAAAAGAAGAAACGACTGGCGCGCTGTTGTTACCTCGGCTACAATTCCGTAAGCGGTGTCTACTCCAGTAAAGGAGAAGATGTGGTAGTAGATTTCCAAACAGAAATCATTAATGAAACAATTCGGTGCAATGAAATGTTAGATATAGTTAAATCTATATCAGAATTTAATGGTAAACATTATGGAAGTTGGCGAGAAAGTGTAACATATTTTATGCAACTATATACATATATAGGTAGTTGATGATATTATTCTGCACTCACTATACTTAGGAACAAAATAACTAATGAAGCAGAAGATAGTTTAGCCAAAAACGGTACAGTATTAAATTTAGACACAATATTATTTAGGTTAGACTTTGCATACGGTGAAAAATGACCAGTACATGTTATAAAGCAAGAAATGTCTATACCCAGACGTTTTAACACCCCTATAAGATTCGTTTAATAGAGTAAATAAGAAATTCAATTTTTTAGTACACACACCGTCGAACTGTCATCGTAACCGGTTGCTTTTCGCTCTGTGATTATTGAGTTTGTTAAAACGGTATAACGGTTTGTTCTGCGTTTATATTACGCTCGTGCTTTGTTCGTGAATTAATTTTTTTATCGTTTTATATCTTTTCAATCACTTAATTTCTTAATTTGTTAAACTAAAATTCGCGTTTACTATGGCCCCTGGGGCCACCAAATTAGGGGATAATAGGTTTTCCCTATTATCTCCAATAATGAAAAAGAAAAGAAAAAAACCAAATCCGATCCCGTTAGACCAATTTCCAGAATTACCAGTCTCAAACACGGATGATCCAAAATTTTTGGTCATGTCATCGCTGGACGACAACAAGCCACTTAATTCGTTATCATGCTTCGCTACGTATAAAGGTATTCAAACAATCAGTAAGGAAGTAAGTAAAGTTACTGAGCTACGTGATGGTAGCCTACTGCTCTTTGTAAATAACAACAAAACAGCTAGCAAATTTCTTTCTGCAAAAATTTTACCTGGCGGAGGTCATGTCAATGTCAAGCTTCATAATACTTTGAATACGGTTAAAGGCACCATATACGCCCCATTCCTGAATAACTTATCAGAAGAAGATATTGTTGATGGTCTTAAGGAGCAGGGTGTTTCTGCTGTACATAAGTTTTCACGAATTGCTGACGGCTCCCGTAATCCTACGGGTGTAGTTTTATTAACTTTTGATAAATACAAACTTCCTGAAAGAATTGATGTTGCCTGGAGGAACCTCACTGTCCGTCCGTATTACCCTAATCCTATGCGTTGTAAGCAATGTCAATTAATTGGCCACACAGCAAAATACTGCCGTAATTCACCTTCTTGTGTCTCATGCAACCTCCCTTCCGATCATACCCCACCTACTGAATGTAAGAGAATAATGTGTGCAAATTGCTCAGTGCGACCACCCGGCATCATCTAATACTTGCCCTAAATATCAACAATCCAAAGAAATATTAAAAATTAAAACTATTTATAAATGTAGTATGCGTGAAGCTGTTGCAAGTATAAAATTCAATTTTCTCATACAACTTCTAATGCAAACTCTTTTGCCTCTATAGCTAAAATTTCTAACAATACTAATCAAATCAATAATGAAACAACACCTAATAACAAATCCAACAATCCTACCAAAACTAATCTAACAACAACTACAGACATCAATTCATCTAAACAAGCCCTTCCAACCCATCCTACCTCCTCTTCTGCCACTTCTCCTTCCCCTCTCTTTCCCCTTTATCCATCTCTGACTCTCCTCTCAATATCCTTTCCTCCTGTCCTATCACACCCTCCCCCACCCTCTCCTGCTCGCAAGATCCTCTTGCATTACCCAATTTTCCTTCTTACAATGAAGACATTTAGTTTAAATAAAATATTCGTAACTTAACTTTTTTCTTTTATAAGTTTACATATGATATGATTACACTTCTTCAATGGAACATTAACGGTTATGTTAATAATTATATTAACTTAGAGTTACTTATGGGATCGTACATTCCATCTATTATCCTGTTGAATGAAACTCTTTCTATCTTATAATGCCTCAGCTTTTACCCCTAGGGCTTATGTGGGATATTTTATTAATCTCCCTGCACATAACACCACCAACAAGCAGGGAGTTGCCATCCTAGTTAAAAGAAATCTACCTCACGTATTACTTCCCATACCCCTTTCAATTTTTTCTTCTGTAGCTATTGAGATCCTCGCCCCCTATAAAATTTCAATCATCTGTGCTTATTCCCCTCCTGATCAATCATTTTCTACTACTGAATTTTTAAATCTTCATTCCTTCCGGTTCAAATCCTTTTATCTTGTGTGGTGACTTCAATGCTTGGGTCCCCTTTGGGGCTCTACTTCGGCTAACTCCAAGGGACGTAGCATTGAGGATGCCTTACTAAGATCCAACTGAATTGTTTTAAATGATGGTTCCCCCACCCATTTTTCCACTCTACTCTACCTTCACTAATATTGATCTTTCCATATGTTCTGCCTCCCTCTCCTCAAAAATATCCTGGTGTTGTATTGATGATCTCCATGGCAGTGATCATTTTCCCATCCTTTCCAAAATATCTACTTCTCGCCCTCATTCATTTTTTAAGCCCAGGATTCGGTTTAAAACTGATTCGGCTGATTGGGATAGGTTTGAAGAAGCCTGTTTTTCGCATTCACGTTATTTCCCCTTTTCTTCCAATATAAATCAAGAGGCTTCCTTCTAAACCAGTCGAGCTTGCTCCTCTTTGGTGGAATAATGAGCTTTCTGCACTAAGAAATCTGAAACAGATCGCATGGCATCAATTTAAACGTTTACGTTCTAGTGCAAACTTAATAGCTTACAAAAAATCCAATGCACTTTTTCGCCATAAAGCTAAGGCTGCTAAGGTTCATTGTTTCCAAGAATTTACGAATAATATCACTTCTTCTTCGGATTCTAGAAAAATCTGGACTATGAAAAAGACTGGCTCACCTTCTTCTCCTATCACTTATTTAAATACTCCTCGGGGCACTCTCTACTATATCCCAAAGATATAGCCTTAGAGTTTGCCACCCACTTTTCTATTTCTTTGGACTCCAATTTCTCTTCTGATTTTCCTCTAGTAAACTTTCTTCTCTTTGCTCTCCTTACCTTCCTCCTTCCACCTTATCTCAATCAGCTGAATATTTAGATGCCGATATATCTGAACTTGATTTTAATTTAGCCCTCTCGTCAGTCAAGGGCAAAACTCCTGGCATTGATAAAATCTCTTACCTTATCATCAAGCACCTTCCTCCATTCCTTATATCCCGTCTAGTCAAACTTTACAATAGTATTTTTCTCAGTGGCAACTACCCTGTCCTCTGGAAGACTAGCGCGATTATTCCTATTTTAAAACCTGGTAAACCTCCTGGTGTGGTCAGCAGTTATCGTCCCATTTCCCTTCTTCCTTGCCTTGGTAAATTGATTGAAAAGATTATTGCTACTAGACTCGCCTGGTATGCTCAATCTAATAATCTCATTTCCCTTTCAACCAAGTTGCGTTCAAGAGGGGGCAGGGTACGTTGGATGCTCTCCTGCACCTTGATCACTTTATCTCTGATACTCTGTCCCACAAAAATCATGTTTCTATTCTTTCTTTAGATTTCCTAAAAGCATTTGACAGGATTGGGATTCATGTAGTGTTAAGACAGCTTAGTAGGTGGAGAGTGGGTTCTCGTATTTTTAACTTTGTCAAATCTTTCCTATCCAACCGTAAATTAAGTGTTATCATATCCAATGTTTCATCCTCTGTTCTACCATTAGATAATGGTACCCCACAAGGGTCACCTGCCTCAGTGATCCTATTTACTGCATTGCATTTGATGAAATCAGTACCATTCTATCAGATTTTGTTACTATCCGGCATCAGATTTGTATGCTGATGATTTAATTTTATTCTCAAAAAAACTTCAAATTTGACTTCAGTAACAATTACTTTCTCTGAAATTTTATTGCGTCTTTCTCGTTGGTCCTCTACTTCAGGCACATCAATATCTTTTCCTAAATCGAAACTTTTTCATATTTGTAAAAAACATCAATGTACTATCCCAACGCTCACATTTGATAATACAAACATTTTGTGTACAGATAGTATTAAGTTCCTTGGTATTGTATTAGACTCTAAGTATACATTTAAGAAACATTGTCAGTATATAAGAAAAAGACTTTTTGTTAATTTAAATATTATTAAATACCTCTCATGTAAGCGCTCACTCATCGGCTCGGCTTTACTGGTCATCTGCCCTAAAGCCCTCATCTCATCTGTAATTAATTATGGCTTGGAAATTTATGGACATCATTCTAAGAATCATCTAAAGATGCTTGTTGCGCCCTATCATTCTTCAGTTCGTTGTTCTCTTCTGAGTGTTTCCAACATCGCCAATTAAAAACATACTGACGGAAGCTGGCCTACCTTCTCTAAAAGATGCAGTGGAAGATAGCTTAAATAAGCTTTATTCAAAACTCATACTCAGCACGAACTTTACTATAAAAAAGGACTTTCAATCATCACTTTGCAGAAAGAGGTCTCCTAAAATTGCCAAATCTTTCACTATTTTTAAAAGTGCTTTGTTTGCTAAAACCAATGAGTTGCCGCTTAAAATATTGCTGCCTTGCAGTAAATATATTCCACCGTGGAAAGTAAATGAATCTTCTTTCATTAGTGATCTTACTTTTCTTCGCAAATCCATCACTCCAAGCACTGTGTATAAATCTCGATTTTTGGAATTATCGTTGCGCACTTCAAATCTTTTGGTTGGCGGTTTATATATACTGATGGCTCCAAATCGTCGCATACATCTTTTGCTGTAGTTGATGATAACCAACAAAGAATATCGTATGGTTTATTATTTCCATTTTGTTCAATTTTTACCGCTGAAGCTACGGGTATTCTCAAAGCTGTCCAGTATGCCCAACAAAACCTTGGTAAATTCATCATCTGTACAGATAGTCTATCGTGTTTTCAAGCTTTAAAAAACCGCAGTAGCTACAATGACGTCATTATTGGCATTAGATCGCTGTTGTTTTCGTTAGCACATAGACTAAAAATAATGTGGATACCCGGTCACTCTGGAATCATTGGAAATACTTTTGCGGACTCGGTGGCTAAGGAGGTGTGCATCACTCCAACAACTACATTTGCCTTGTTTGTTAAGAGTGATATAAAACGGCTTATTATTCAACAAAGATCCACTAAATTGGCGCTTGATTGGATGAATTACAGACACCACTACTCTAGAATAAATTCAAATCGTATCAAACCATCCTTTCCGTCATCGCTTTCATCTAATTATATCATTCCATATATCAGACTTCGCATTGGCCACTCCATTATCACACACGCTCACATACTAAATGGCACTCAGATCAACCAATGCCCATTTTGTGATTCAGATTTAAATCTATTGCATCTTCTGCAACATTGTCCAGCACTTCAAACTCATAGACTGTCAAACTTCAATAATACTGATCCAATAATTTTATTGATGGATCCCTCAAGCAACAACATTTCGAAAATCTACAACTTTTTTGAAAAGACAGCGACCTTCTTCGACGCATATAACTATAACCAGTCGACCGATTAGCCAATGATGCTAGTGCTACGTATTTTCTTAAGTTTGTATAATAATTGTATTATTATGTGTGCTTTTATAAAATAAAATAAAAATAAAATTTTTTAGTAAATAAAGCCATAATGGCTTACGGTGGTCATAGCTAAAAACTCAAAAAAAAGTACGCTTATCAGTAAAAATAAGAACTATGTATGTATATTACACTTTATGTAAGCTTTTATAAACCACAGTCAAGTAAAAAAAATCTCCGATTTTGAAAGCAGTTCTTTAGTGAAAAGACCAGAGGTGGACACGGGCCAGGCTTTTTTTTCGTTGTCCGCGGGCTTACACAGGCCCGGAGCGGGCCCGGGCCCTAAAATTAAAATTCGTGCGGGCTTCGTGCGGGCCCGGGCCTTAGCAAAAGGCCCGGCCCGTAAAAACCCGAAATAGGCCCACAAAAGCCCGAAATAGGTCTGAAAACAATTTTGATTTGATCGTTCTTTTTTTTTATTCTCGAATTAGAACCGCCATTTATCGCATTTTATTTGCTTACGGGGCATCTCGACACGATAAAATTTATAGAATACTAGCTGCATTGCCGTACACATAGCCTGTGGAGACTCCACATTGCTCATAGCTTACTAGATATAGAATACTATCTAGTTTGCCATGTATAGTAAGCTAGAAGCTGTCACTTCAGCAGTTTGACAGCGCAGTTTTCATTTCTATGAAAATTTTGAAGAGGCAACATATCCCATTTGCACATATGCCCACATACAGATTTGGCAATGGTAATAGCAATTCGTTTGACAGCTAGTATTCTATAAATTCTATCCTGTCGAGATGCCCCATTATCGATACTACTATCGATTTGGTTATACAATATTTTACTTGTTTGCACACCACTAATTCAAAATTGGCGTCCTATTGTGAAATTCATAAACTTTGAAATATAAAATATGTCGCGACAAACCATTCAGGACGCTGTGAATAAAAAAAGTGAATGTGTAAAGTTAATACAAAATGAAAAGGGCAGGAGTGACGAGTGGAAGCTGTTCGATTGCGTTAATTATAATAGCAATAATGTCGATTTTGTGTGCTGCCGGAATGAGTGCATAAACGGTCTGCGCCAATGGTTCTCCTCAATGAGTTTAGAACTGGCTGAGCAAAAGACAGAGGTCTTGCTCATAAGTACAAGAAAAGTAGAGGAAAGTATATGCGCTTGCGAGATCAGGGAGTAATAGTAGACTCAAGACTCAAATTTCAAGTGATGCTGCTGAAACACTGCAGGTAAATAATGCCTTGTCATGATGGCAAATAAAGGCTGCGTTTTACTCGCAAAGGTAATGAGATCGGTTAAATGCCTGGATCCACTAGGTAAAAGGTATGCCAGGTGCACAGGCTACCACTAAGAGTTATCAAGGCCTGAACAATTTCAAGTGATGCTGCTGAAGTAATAGCCAGTATGATGCCCATTGGACATCCAGGGTTACGAACGAGTTTACAAATTATCAGACTATAGGAACCAAAAGAGAAGAGAGAGAAAGCTTAACGATATGGCAGCAAAGCGGTGGCAAACCTCACTTAAAGGACGGTGGACCTACAGATTACCGGTGATCCATTCCTGGATCGACAGACGACATGGGGACCTGGATTTCCACCTAACCCAAATACTAAGTGGGCATGGGTGCTTTAGAAGCTACCTGTACAGATTCCAGCACGACTTTAGTCCGAATTGTCCGACGTGTTCAGAGTGCTTAGAAGACTCCGAACATGTATTCTTTTATTGCCCTCGCTTTTTAAGTACAAGGGAAAAACTTAAAACTACACTCGGTGGTAGTTTTGCGGTGGAAAATTTGACGACACTTATGTGCCAGTCCACTGAGAACTGGAATGCTGTCAGCGAAGCGGCAGCGTCAATCATGACAAAACTTAGACATATAGAACAGAATAGGCGTCCGTCAGTCCGTGCCATAGAGGAGACTTAATTGTCTTATCACTCCCACGAAGTAATACCTAATCAGGTGGTTCCGTGGGAGAGTCTGGAGTTGGGAGTAGGTTAGGTTTAGCGGATTAAAGTTCCGCACTTCGGCTTTTGATGCTTCCTCCTACTTAAAACAAAAAAAAAAAAAAAAAACGCGCCAGGCAATAACGGTACCAGCTAAATCACGTAAACAAATTACCGCACAAAAGAGAATACCGAAAAAACCGCAGAAAAACACTTGGAAAAAATCTCAACGATGCGCACGCTCGTCTATTGGCGTCGAGATTCTGGTGAAAGATTTATGATCCTTTGCGCGTTCGTATTTGACGGAACGATGAGCCACAAGTATATCAGATATAGTTCAGCGTATTAAGAGAAAGCGGCTGCGCTGGCTAGGTCATGTCGTACGTATGGATGAAAACACTCCAGCTCGGAAAGTATTCGACGCAATACCCACTGGGGGTAGAAGAGGAAGAGAAAAGGCCTCCACTCCGTTGGAAACACCAGGTGGAGAATTTCCAATTGGCGCCACGTTGCGAAAAGAAGAAACGACTGGCGCGCTGTTGTTACCTCGGCTACAATTCCGTAAGCGGTGTCTACTCCAGTAAAGGAGAAGATGTGGTAGTAGATTTCCAAACAGAAATCATTAATGAAACAATTCGGTGCAATGAAATGTTAGATATAGTTAAATCTATATCAGAATTTAATGGTAAACATTATGGAAGTTGGCGAGAAAGTGTAACATATTTTATGCAACTATATACATATATAGGTAGTTGATGATATTATTCTGCACTCACTATACTTAGGAACAAAATAACTAATGAAGCAGAAGATAGTTTAGCCAAAAACGGTACAGTATTAAATTTAGACACAATATTATTTAGGTTAGACTTTGCATACGGTGAAAAATGACCAGTACATGTTATACCCAAGTCTATACCCAGAACTTTTAACACTCCTATAAGTTCGTTTAACTGGTTGCTTACACACCTGTGTTATTGAGTTTGTTAAAACGGTATAACGTTTGTTCTGCGTTTACATTTACGCTCGTGCTTTTGTTTGTGAATTAATTTTTACCTCGTTTTATATCTTTTCAATCACTTAATTTCTTAATTTGTTAAACTAAAATTCGCGTTTACTATGGCCCCTGGGGCCACCAAATTAGGGGATAATAGGTTTTCCCTATTATCTCCAATAATGAAAAAGAAAAGAAAAAAACCAAATCCGATCCCGTTAGACCAATTTCCAGAATTACCAGTCTCAAACACGGATGATCCAAAATTTTTGGTCATGTCATCGCTGGACGACAACAAGCCACTTAATTCGTTATCATGCTTCGCTACGTATAAAGGTATTCAAGCAATCAGTAAGGAAGTAAGTAAAGTTACTGAGCTACGTGATGGTAGCCTACTGCTCTTTGTAAATAACAACAAAACAGCTAGCAAATTTCTTTCTGCAAAATTTTACCTGGCGGAGGTCATATCAATGTCAAGCTTCATAATACTTTGAATACGGTTAAAGGCACCATATACGCCCCATTCCTGAATAACTTATCAGAAGAAGATATTGTTGATGGTCTTAAGGAGCAGGGTGTTTCTGCTGTACATAAGTTTTCACGAATTGCTGACGGCTCCTCGTAATCCTACGGGTGTAGTTTTCTTATTAACTTTTGATAAATACAAACTTCCTGAAAGAATTGATGTTGCCTGGAGGAACCTCACTGTCCGTCCGTATTACCTAATCCTATGCGTTGTAAGCAATGTCAATTAATTCGGCCACACAGCAAAATACTGCCGTAATTCACCTTCTTGTGTCTCATGCAACCTCCCTTCCGATCATACTCCCACCTACTGAATGTAAAGAGAATAATGTGTACCAAATTGCTCGGGCGACCACTTCGGCATCATCTAATACTTGCCCTAAATATCAACAATCCAAAGAAATATTAAAAATTAAAACTATTTATAAATGTAGTATGCGTGAAGCTGTTACCAAGTATAAAATTCAATTTTCTCATACAACTTCTAATGCAAACTCTTTTTTGCCTCTATAGCTAAAATTTCTAACAATACTAATCAAATCAATAATGAAACAACACCTAATAACAAATCCAACAATCCTACCAAAACTAATCTAACAACAACTACAGACATCAATTCATCTAAACAATCCCTTCCAACCCATCCTACCTCCTCTTCTGTCACTTCTCCTTCCCCTCTCTTTTCCCCTTTATCCATCTCTGACTCTCCTCTCAATATCCTTTCCTCCTGTCCTATCACACCCTCCCCCCCCCTCCCCTGCTCGCAAGATCCTCTTGCCTTACCCCATTTTCCTTCTTACAATGAAGACATTTAGTTTAAATAAAATATTCGTAGCTTAACTTTTTTCTTTTATAAGTTTACATATGATATGATTACACTTCTTCAGTGGAGCATTAACAGTTATGTTAATAGTTATATTAACTTAGGGCCACTTATGGGATCGTACAATCCATCTATTATCCTGTTGAATGAAACTCACCTATCTTATAATGCCTCAGCTTTTACCCCTAGGGCTTATGTGGGATATTTTATTAATCTCCCACATAACACCACCAACAAGCAGGGAGTTGCCATCCTAGTTAAAAGAAATCTACCTCACGTATTACTTCCCATACCCCTTTCAATTTTTTCTTCTGTAGCTATTGAGATCCTCGCCCCCTATAAAATTTCAATCATCTGTGCTTATTCCCCTCCTGATCAATCATTTTCTACTACTGAATTTTTAAATCTTATTCCTTCCGGTTCAAATCCTTTTATCTTGTGTGGTGACTTCAATGCTTGGAGTCCCCTTTGGGGCTCTGCTTCGGCTAACTCCAAGGGACGTAGCATTGAGGATGCCTTACTAAGATCCAACTGCATTGTTTTAAATGATGGTTCCCCCACCCATTTTTCCACTCACTCTACCTTCACTAATATTGATCTTTCCATATGTTCTGCCTCCCTCTCCTCAAAAATATCCTGGTGTTGTATTGATGATCTCCATGGCAGTGATCATTTTCCCATCCTTTCCAAAATATCTACTTCTCGCCCTCATTCATTTTTTAAGCCCAGGATTCGGTTTAAAACTGATTCGGCTGATTGGGATAGGTTTGAAGAAGCCTGTTTTTCGCATTCACGTTATTTCCCCTTTTCTTCCAATATAAATCAAGAGGCTTCTAGAATCCAAAAAATTATACGTTCTGCTTCTAACTATTCTTTTCCCCTTTCTTCTTCTAAACCAGTCAAGCTTGCTCCTCTTTGGTGGAATAATGAGCTTTCTGCACTAAGAAATCTGAAACAGATCGCATGGCATCAATTTAAACGTTTACGTTCTAGTGCAAACTTAATAGCTTACAAAAAATCCAATGCACTTTTTCGCCATAAAGCTAAGGCTGCTAAGGTTCATTGTTTCCAAGAATTTACGAATAATATCACTTCTTCTTCGGATTCTAGAAAAATCTGGACTGATATGAAAAGACTGGCTGGTTTATCACCTTCTTCTCCTATCACTTATTTAAATACTCCTCGGGGCACTCTACTATATCCCAAAGATATAGCCTTAGAGTTTGCCACCCACTTTTCCAATATTTCTTTGGACTCCAATTTCTCTTCTGATTTTTCCTCTAGTAAACTTTCTTCTCTTTGCTCTCCTTACCTTCCTCCTTCCACCTTATCTCAATCAGCTGAATATTTAGATGCCGATATATCTGAACTTGATTTTAATTTAGCCCTCTCGTCAGTCAAGGGCAAAACTCCTGGCATTGATAAAATCTCTTACCTTATCATCAAGCACCTTCCTCCATTCCTTATATCCCGTCTAGTCAAACTTTACAATAGTATTTTTCTCAGTGGCAACTACCCTGTCCTCTGGAAGACTAGCGCGATTATTCCTATTTTAAAACCTGGTAAACCTCCTGGTGTGGTCAGCAGTTATCGTCCCATTTCCCTTCTTCCTTGCCTTGGTAAATTGATTGAAAAGATTATTGCTACTAGACTCGCCTGGTATGCTCAATCTAATAATCTCATTTCGCACAACCAAGTTGCGTTCAAGAGGGGGCAGGGTACGTTGGATGCTCTCCTGCACCTTGATCACTTTATCTCTGATACTCTGTCCCACAATAATCATGTTTCTATTCTTTCTTTAGATTTCCTAAAAGCATTTGACAGGATTGGGATTCATGTAGTGTTAAGACAGCTTAGTAGGTGGAGAGTGGGTTCTCGTATTTTTAACTTTGTCAAATCTTTCCTATCCAACCGTAAATTAAGTGTTATCATATCCAATGTTTCATCCTTTGTTCTACCATTAGATAATGGTACCCCACAAGGGTCACCGCTCTCGGTGATCCTATTTACTATTGCATTTGATGAAATCAGTACCATTCTATCAGATTTTGTTACTATCCGGCATCAGATTTATGCTGATGATTTAATTTTATTCTCAAAAACTTCAAATTTGACTTCAGTAACAATTACTTTCTCTGAAATTTTATTGCGTCTTTCTCGTTGGTCCTCTACTTCAGGCACATCAATATCTTTTCCTAAATCGAAACTTTTTCATATTTGTAAAAAACATCAATGTACTATCCCAACGCTCACATTTGATAATACAAACATTTTGTGTACAGATAGTATTAAGTTCCTTGGTATTGTATTAGACTCTAAGTATACATTTAAGAAACATTGTCAGTATATAAGAAAAAGACTTTTTGTTAATTTAAATATTATTAAATACCTCTCATGTAAGCGCTCACTCATCGGCTCGGCTTTACTGGTCAACGTCACTAAAGCCCTCATCTCATCTGTAATTAATTATGGCTTGGAAATTTATGGACATCATTCTAAGAATCATCTAAAGATGCTTGCTGCGCCCTATCATTCTTCAGTTCGTTGTTCTCTTCGAGTGTTTCCAACATCGCCAATTAAAAACATACTGACGGAAGCTGGCCTACCTTCTCTAAAAGATGCAGTGGAAGATAGCTTAAATAAGCTTTATTCAAAACTCATACTCAGCACGAACTTTACTATAAAAAAGGACTTTCAATCATCACTTTGCAGAAAGAGGTCTCCTAAAATACCGTCTTCTATTTTTAAAAGTGCTTTGTTTGCTAAAACCAATGAGTTGCCGCTTAAAATATTGCTGCCTTGCAGTAAATATATTCCACCGTGGAAAGTAAATGAATCTTCTTTCATTAGTGATCTTACTTTTCTTCGCAAATCCATCACTCCAAGCACTGTGTATAAATCTCGATTTTTGGAATTATCTGCGCACTTCAAATCTTTTGGTTGGCAGTTTATATATACTGATGGCTCCAAATCGTCGCATACATCTTTTGCTGTAGTTGATGATAACCAACAAAGAATATCGTATGGTTTATTATTTCCATTTTGTTCAATTTTTACCGCTGAAGCTACGGGTATTCTCAAAGCTGTCCAGTATGCCCAACAAAACCTTGGTAAATTCATCATCTGTACAGATAGTCTATCGTGTTTTCAAGCTTTAAAAAACCGCAGTAACTACAATGACGTCATTATTGGCATTAGATCGCTGTTGTTTTCGTTAGCACATAGACTAAAAATAATGTGGATACCCGGTCACTCTGGAATCATTGGAAATACTTTTGCGGACTCGGTGGCTAAGGAGGTGTGCATCACTCCAACAACTACATCTGCCTTGTTTGTTAAGAGTGATATAAAACGGCTTATTATTCAACAAAGATCCACTAAATTGGCGCTTGATTGGATGAATTACAGACACCACTACTCTAGAATAAATTCAAATCGTATCAAACCATCCTTTCCGTCATCGCTTTCATCTAATTATATCATTCCATATATCAGACTTCGCATTGGCCACTCCATTATCACACACGCTCACATACTAAATGGCACTCAGATCAACCAATGCCCATTTTGTGATTCAGATTTAAATCTATTGCATCTTCTGCAACATTGTCCAGCACTTCAAACTCATAGACTGTCAAACTTCAATAATACTGATCCAATAATTTTATTGATGGATCCCTCAAGCAACAACATTTCGAAAATCTACAACTTTTTGAAAGACAGCGACCTTCTTCGACGCATATAACATAACCAGTCGGCCGATAGCCGATGATGCTAGTGCTGCGTATTTTCTTAAGTTTGTATAATAATTGTATTATTATGTAAGCTTTTATAAAATAAAATAAAAATAAAATTTTTTAGTAAATAAAGTCATAATGGCTTACGGTGGTCAGACCAGCATAGCTAAAAACTCAACAAAAGAAAAAAATGCTTATCAGTAAAATAAGAACTATGTATGTATATTAATAATTTATGCTTCAATAGAGTAGAAAAAATGGAAGAGTCGAAGAACGAAAGCATGCCCAACAATTGGAATTTAAGTGTGCTCTGCCCAATCCACAAAACGGGAAACCAAAAATCTGCACCATCTACGGTGGGATAAGCCTCCTCAACATCGCATATAAGGGGGTCAAACCACGTCAAGTGGTCCATGAAAATTTCGAAAAATCTCCGATTTTGAAAATTAGCAGTTCTTTAGGAAGGGGACCAGACTAGAGGTGGACACGGGCCGGGCTTTTTTTTCGTTGTCCGCGGGCTTACACAGGCCCGGAGCGGGCCCGGGCCCTAAAATTAAAATTCGTGCGGGCTTCGTGCGGGCCCGGGCCTTAGCAAAAAGGCCCGGCCCGTAAAAACCCGAAATAGGCCCACAAAAGCCCGAAATAGGTCTGAAAACAATTTTGATTTGATCGCGTTCTTTTTTTTTATTCTCGAATTAGAACCGCCATTTATCGCATTTTATTTGCTTACGGGGCATCTCGACACGATAAAATTTATAGAATACTAGCTGCATTGCCGTACACATAGCCTGTGGAGACTCCACATTGCTCATAGCTTACTAGATATAGAATTCTATCTAGTTTGTCATGTATAGTAAGCTAGAAGCTGTCACTTCAGCAGTTTGACAGCGCAGTTTTCATTTCTATGAAAATTTTGAAGAGGCAACATATCCCATTTGCACATATGCCCACATACAGATTTGGCAATGGTAATAGCAATTCGTTTGACAGCTAGTATTCTATAAATTCTATCCTGTCGAGATGCCCCGTTATCGATACTACTATCGATTTGGTTATACAATATTTTACTTGTTTGCAACCACTAATTCAAAATTGGCGTCCTATTGTGAAATTTATAATCATAAACTTTGAAATATAAAATATGTCGCGACAAACCATTCAGGACGCTGTGAATAAAAAAAGTGAATGTGTAAAGTTAATACAAAATGAAAAGGGCAGGAGTGACGAGTGGAAGCTGTTCGATTGCGTTAATTATAATGGCAATAATGTCGATTTTGTGTGCTGCCGGAGCTGTAAGCATGTGCTGGTGTATAATTCAAAACAAGGCACGGGCACCCTCAGCCGCCATAAGTGCATGTCTCAACAAGATGCGCTTAAGTCACAGCCCAAATTGGACATGTTTGCCAAAAAAGTCGTTTCGACGCGATTTCGGGATTCGTTTGCTCGAAAGCAGCTAGCCTTAGTTGCAAAAGACTTGCACCCATTCAATATTATCGAAAGTAAGTTCTATTCACATTGCATTCATTGATTGACTCTTTTTTTTGTGAATTGGTAGGTAGCGGCTTCCGTGAATATAGCCAAGCGCTTCTCAACATAGGAGCAGAATTTGGAAGTCAGTCTTTCGATGATTTGGTTATATCCCGCAAAGTGTTAAGCACTACCATCATGGAGAAAGAGTACGAAACGTTGAAGACTCAACGTATCATAAGTTTGAAAGACCAACAACTGGCATACACGACCGACATGTGGAGTGACGACTACACGCAGCGAAATTTTATAACGCTGACTGCTCACTATATGGATGATAGCTTCAAACTGAACGTCACTCTTTTAGGTACTAATATAAATCAATTTTTATAATATATTTGTGTGTACGATTACATATAATGTACATGTTCATACATACATATTTACATATTTATTTATTAATGTTTATGAATCATTTAACTTACTTGTGTATCTTTTACAGGCATCAGGGAGTTCTTGGACGAGAAGAAAACTGGAGAAAATATTCTCAAAAATGTTCAAGACATTTTGCAGGATTTCAACACACTTGAAACTATCGATCGAGCTGTGTTCGTTACGGACAATGGTGCTAATGTCGTTGCGGCATTTAAAAGCTTCAAGCGCTTATCTTGTGTTTGTCACAATCTGAACCTTGTCATGGATGACGTCACTGAGAAAAATCCTCTTGTGGAAGCGAAGGCTTTAATAGATTGCTGCAAATCATTAGTCAAATATTTTAAACATTCTCAGCTTAACAGTAAGCTCTAAAAAACGCTGAAACAGCAAGTTAAAACACGCTGGAACTCTACATTTTTTTTAGCTTTTGAGTATATTTGATGTAAAAGAGGAAATAAAAACTCTTTTACTTAAAAAAGATGAGCTACAGCGAATTAGTAATTTAGATTTTTCATTACTTGAAAACATTTTATGCTTCTTAAAACCTTTTAAGGACTGCTCTGAAGCACTTAGCTCTGACAAGGAACCAACAATGCAAATATTTGCATTGTGGTCTGAAAAATTATGTAAACTTTGCAGAACTAGCACACTTGATTCCCAAATAATAACTGAGTTTAGATCAATGACCCTAAGCGCATTAGAAGTCAGGTTTCTTCCGGTAATCGTTCATTTGGTTGGGCTTTTCTTGAACCCTCCTTATAAAGAGATGAATTTCCTCTCAGAGGAAAAAAGAGAAAATGTGTTAGCTACGGTAAAAGCAATGCTCTCCGAATTTATAGGAGATCATGAAAATAGTAGCTTTGATGACATAACTAATAAAATAAGCCCAAAAAATTCCGAAAATGGAATGTTTGATGAATTTTCAGACTTAAGTTATGTAAAAAAACGAAAAGTTGAGAAAACGCTATTGACATAGAGCTTGACAAATACTTGGCCATTCCAGTAGCTCATGGCACACATATTTTAGAATTCCGGAAAAATGCTAGGGACTTAAAATACCTTCCCAAATTAGCTCGGACCATTCTGGCTATTCCAGCCAGTTCGTCTACAAGCGAAAGGCTTTTTTCAACATCGGGCCATGTTTTAAATGAAAAACGCACTAGGCTAAAAAGCACAAATTTAGAAAAAATTTTATTTTTAAATAAAAATATGACTTAGTTCGTTTTTTTTTAATACATAACAATATTCAATATACCTTAATAAATGTGGACTTATATACATATATATAAATTGCATGTCTTTTAAATTTCCTTATATGTGTAAATAAGTTTCGTGCCGGGCCGGGCCGAGCCCGGGCCATGGTGGAAAAGATTCGTGTTCGGCCGGGCCGGGCTTCTCAAAAAAGATCATCATCTCGACAGGCAAAAATTTATGGCATACTAACTGTCAAATCTATTGCTATTGCCATTGCCAAATCTGTATGAGAGCGCTTCAAAATTAGCGTTTTTTATAACATTTTCCATGGCCAGATTGAACAAAATAATAATTTTTGGGCATTTACATTGAAACACCCAACATTTAGTACGAATAAAAATTACTATTTAGTGGTTATTTATTATATAGAGAAACTATTTAAATCTTTTTAGAGTATATTAGAACAACTGACTTTTGACCTTTCAATACCCAATAAAAGGACTTAAGCTTGTTAGCTCTCATTTATTAAATGTTTTTAATCATTTTCCATTGAAAATAATACTATGATGCTTCAAATTACAAAACGTTTCATCAAATACCTTTAAATTTCAAAAATTTACTTAATTTTTATTGTTTTACATATTTTATAAGTGGTCTTGAACGATGCAACAAATCCCTCCGTTTATATTTTTTTTTGGTAAGATTTCAATCTGGTCACCGCTCGCATATGTTGAGCTCTTGGAAGATTTATCTTATCATTTGCGAAATGGCGGCAGGTGCCATACGTTTTAAGAGAGGTAGCGGGACAAAAAATTTAATATCTTTGAAATGGTATGAATGAACAAAATATTTTTTTGCAGATTATTAAAGGTGAATATTTTCCACGTTCTGTCATATACTTTGCACTATTAGAATGAAGTACACCTGAAAAATTATAATTGTTTAACAAAAAATTTTGCAAAATATTATTATTTAAAAAAATACCATGAAAAATATTTGTAATATAGCACGGGCACCGGGCATCTCTACAGGATAAAATTTATGTTATACTTACATTATTGCCGTGCCTATTGCCTATGGAGACTCCCCATTGCTTATGGAAACTAAGATATGGAATACTAATTAGTATGCCATATATTGAAAGCAATAAGCTGTCACTTCAGCACTTTGACAGCGCAGTTTTCATTTCTATAAAAATTTCGAAGAGGCAACATGTCCCATTTAGACATATATCGACGGCATTTTCATTTCGGTAATATTAAAGAGCGAAAATAGAAGAGCGAGTATTAAAACGGTTGTGTTATATTATAAAAATAAAGTATATTTTCAAAATAACATTTTTCCAATATATTAATATTTAGTTTAATATTGTTAATTTACAGAAAAATTATGCAAAATGATTTGGGAATGACCGAAATCTTAAATTTAATAAACTTATACAAGAATAAATCAAAATATCATTGCTCATATCAAATTTATTATTTTAATTGGTATATAAAATGTATAATTATAGCATACATACATAGTCCGAAAATATAAAATCTTATTTTACAAGAAATACATTTGTAGAAAAAGTATATTTCTCCTTTTTTTATCTTCCATATAAATTATTTTGATCCATATAAAACTTTAACCAGTTCAAGAGCTTTGCTTACATTTTGAACAACGAGAATGGTAAGTTTTTGATGCCTTAATATTGACCCGTGAAGAGCACTAATTTTGTTTTGCCACAATTCCCTATCACTACACAATTTTTTTTTTTGTATTTTTGCTTTTCCATTTTTCAATATCAATAGGGGGATTCAAGATTACACGATGACTCAAAATGCAAAAATCCTATTCCGAAATTTGCATCTTCTTTTTGAAAGTTGTTATTTTAAATAAAAAATTAATAGTTGTATATCACGTTTGGGTTTGCTTCGTACATCGATTTTAAAATTATATATTCTGTTTGGCATAACAAAATGTGAAATTTCTTTTTACAACAGTCAATTGTTTAATACCTAACAAGCACCGACGAAAAAGTTGCCTATTGGCACACGTGCAATGTTTGCCCTGCAAGACGGAGATAACAGATTGCACAAACACATTGAAACATTTTCAGCTGTTCACTAACACTGTTACATTTTTTGGAATTTATCAATTGAATGGGAGAATACGTAAGTAAAATAGAGAAAAATTTTCGACATTCTAAACATATTGTAATATTAACTTGCTAGAATAGGAGAGACGAATGCCCAATTTTTCAAGAAGATGAAAACGAAAAGCGCAGTTTATTTTGGATTTTAAAGAGGTAAGTTCGTTATTTCATAATTTGATATTTTATAATTAATTTTATATACATATAGAAGTACTAGCTGACCCGGCGAACTTGGTACCGCCTAACAGTCAAAGAGTGTGATGTTACAGATAAGCAGAACTTTATGATTTTTTGAAAGCAATACAATGAATACATATAATGTTTATAGCGGCCCGGTACGTGCTGCGCTACGTATGAAGTGAAATATTAAATCAAACTCATTTATGAAAAAAAATATATATTTAATTATTTCCTAGCTATTCTTGAGTTATAAAGTCACAACGAAAAATGGCCATTCATTTTTATATATATAGACATACGATTTTGGAATTCTTACTAATGCACTGCCGTTACGGCTTTATGTCAACTTCAGTAAGATGAATCCAAAACATTTGAATAAACAATATTTTTTGTTTTTCCATTTTGAGCATGAATAAACAAACGGCTGGGGGTACCGACTCTGGAACAGGCAACATAAAGTTGGCCATGTGAAAAACATGATTCCTCCAAATTCACGCCACAAACGTTAAGTGTTTGCCCTTGAGCTTTGTTGATGGACATCGCAAATGATAAACGCACAGGATATTGTAATCGTTTGAATTCAAATGGCATATCAGTTGGAATCATAGGGATACGCGGTATTAAACAAACTTCCTTGTTTGATTTACCAGTTAAGATCGTAGCTTCAATCAAATTTGACAATAAATTTTTCACTGCCAATCTGGTGCCATTACAAAGTTTTGGTGGATTAATATTTCGCAATAATATAATCAAAGAACCCACTTTCAGATTCAAGCAATGCGGTGGCATACCAGCCGGTTCTAATGAATTCAAAAATTCAGTTGGATAATTCATTGCCTCATCTTGATTCATAGCACTGTCAATTGATTTATATGTCGTGACTACGCCTTGGAGTTTTGCTTGAATTTGAAAATTAATGCATTGATATGAATGTTCTTCGGTGCTAAAATGGCGCGTTCTGTCAACCAATCATGGTTTCTGTAATTCTGAAGAATATTTGGAAAAACACATTCAATCAATTCATCTATCGATTTCGTAATTGTACAAAAATTGTTCGGTACAGTGATCAATCCGTTGGTTCTGTCGATTTGGATTTTGCCATCACCAATTTGTAACAATTGTTCTGAAAACTCATGGGCAGCTGGATCATTTTGTAGGTGAATACGCATATTAATGTTCAGTGTCAATTTTTGTACATATCTCCAGAACTGATGACTTCAAACATGCATTTACTTCATCAGCAGGAGTTGACCGAGGAATGACAGGCAATGTTTGTCGAAAATCCCCTGGCTGTAATATCAAAGCATCACCAAAAAGCTGTTGGTTACCACGTAAATCTTGCATTGTTCGATTAAATGCTTCTAGTAATTTTTATTCGCCATTGTACACTCATCCCATAAAATAATTGACGTTAATCGCAGAACTTTTGCCATAGCAGAATTGCTTGAAATATTGCAAGTTGGAGTTTCAATCACCTGTATATTCAATGGCAATTTTAATGCAGAGTGTGCGGTCCGACCACCTTCTAATAATGTAGCAGCAATTCCCGAAGATGCAAGTGCCAATGCAATTTTCAGTTCCGATCGAATAGTGGCTAAAATCAGTGATATAACGAACGTTTTGCCTGTACCACCAGGTGCATCCAAGAAATATAACCCACCCGCATTATTGGAAATGGCTTGCAAGATTGTGTCATAGACATGTTTTTGCTGAATATTCATTTTGGTTATATTCGATTGTACAAATGAACGCAAATCATTAGAATTGAATTCCTGCTCACGTTGCAATTCACGATCAAACAGATCATGCATGTCACGATTTGGTACGGTCATACCCAATTGTACTAATGTTTTATTTGCAATTCGTAGACACCTATCTTCAATTATTATCAAAGCTTCCAAATTTCCAAAGTTATCAACAAATCAGGATTTCTGGCATGATGACGCATACGAAGTAAAATATCTTCTGCAATATTATGTTTATATTTGTTCCATAATTCAAGTGGATTTGATGGCATACATGTTGATAATATAACGGCAAACAGCATTCGTATTTGTTGAGGATGAGCCCAAATAGATGCATCATGAATTGTTGAATCGCAATGAGCGTCATCCTTCAACAAATGCAAAAGTTGGCATGCTTCACGGTATGTTTCACACAAATGACCGTTGACTGTTCTCAATTCTTGAAATGATTTTGGGCCATTCACGTTAACTAATAACAATCTCAAATAAAAACACTCAACATTGTTTGGATGTACTGTATATATTCTGCCAATTGCATCTGTTTGGAAAATGCCAGGATGCCCATGAACTGCTGTTCCTTGTTTACGTCTTTGAAATTTTTTCGAGACACATTCCATGTGTAATACTGAGGCACTTCAGAATATAACAAAGTTATCGCAAATGTATCAGTTTCGCATAATTTAAAAAAGCTGTTAACGTAGTTGCTGGTGGTTGCGCTGCTATTTCCAATAAATTTGCTACATTAAAATAAACATGTTGGCCATTCTCAAGACGTGCAGCCAAGTGAACAACCGCAGGATGTCTTTCGTGCATTGGAAACGACATAATCCTCCAGACAGCTTCATTACTACTAATATAGCGACCCATTTGATACTGAGTAATTTCATCATTTCTATTCTCATCAGCAACACCGAAAATAGCCATATTGCTCCCTTTATTTACATACTTGCAAATATATTTAATGGATTTGACAGAATTACAATATTCCACATTTATATGAGCGTTGAATATTTTCGATAATAATGGACAATACGGAACCACCCAACAATTATCAACTTCAACTTCCTGGTTATGCTTTCTAATGGTTGCCGTTGTGCCATTATCATTAGGTGATCTACGTCGATACAACAGATATCCGTCATTGCCCGTTATTGTATCTGAAGTAAATTGCCTTGGGTATCGTTTCGAACACTTTTCATCAATCATACATGATGAATTCATATTTAGTTCACCGCACGGTCCATGTATCATGTTTTTAACGACAACTTGAAATAACTCAGGATCAGCAGTGTGATTAGGAATTTCAGCTGATATAAGGTTATCGATTCGATCCGGAGTTACTTTATGTACCAGCCAAATTAGTATATGTGCGTGCGCCAATCCCCTTTTCTGCCATTCAATGGAGTACATATGGCAACGCACCTCCTCAAATACATATAATTTCTCAATTAAATCCATAATTGCTTTACATTTTTGCCGAAAAACACGCGCAGTAATGTCATGACGATCGGTTGTCGACTGTCCTGCAAATAAATTGTTTTTGATGTCATCCCACTGCGGATTACATGTAAATTTAATGAACAGATCCGGTCGACCGTATTTTCTTACATAACACATTGCGTCTTGTGCATATTCGTTCATATTCCGTGGGCTACCAATATACGAAGATGGCAATATAGTTAAACGTCCGATGTCATTAATATTAGCATCATTCGCTATCGCATCTTGCAAATGAATATATTGTTCAGATCTTAATTTTGCTTGGTTGAAACGAATAAAATTAAGACGTTCTGTTTCTATTTTGACGTACATATCAACGATGTACTGATGATATAGTTTACGACATCTCAAGATATAGTTTTGTTCTTGTGGACGAACCATCAATCGATAAGAATAAAAATTCATGACACTAACTTTTTTTTGTACATGTAGACCTTAAAATAAGTGGAAAATGTGACTTAATAAATTTCTACAAGTGATGAAATGTCAACACACTGAAAATATTATTTATCTATTCGTGGACCAATCATTGGTATATTTATATTATAGCCATCGTCACCTTTCCAATGCAATATTGGGTATTGTAACTACGATGGAGTTTCGAAACACGTTGCAGTTTGTCATTTTTACGATGAAGTATAATATCACGCGATTGAAACTGTTCACCATGAATTACAATTGCAACCTCATCAATTGTCGGTGCATTGAATCGCCTTTCATGCTCTCCAAAAGGTGTTCTATCAGCCCTTATTACGATTTTGTGATGATCAGAGGACACACGATCGAGAGCAATATTGAACAATTGAACTAATGCTTTATGCTGATGGAAAAACATTTGTAGCTCGCAAATAATTTCTCGTCTTGTATTCAAAGCAATTGCACAACGTTGATCCAATTCACGATTTTCATCACCAATAAAATAAATTTGCAAAATTTGATAATCAGGCCCTGAATCTGCAACATGTATGCAATTTTAGGTATATGTTGCATAATAATTTTTGAAACTATAGAATACTTTTATGATTCAGATTGATTGGGACAATCCTGTTTAAGTATTTACCTTAAACGTCGGCATAAAATTATCTCTAATAATGTTAGTAGAAGAAGTCATTTGAAATACCGAATTGTATTGTTGAATATGACTCAAAAAGTGCTTCGAATTTTCAGAAGTCCCAAAAATTAATGAAGACAATGGTTCGGGTGGAGTTTCTAATGGTGGCAATCTCACTTTGCCATTAGCACAACACATGCCGGGCGTTTCACCTGGAAATTTAGCCGCATCACAATGTGGACATATTGCGTCCATTATTCCAATATATCCGTACATACTGTAATTAATCTGACTGTTGTAATTAAAAGCAGCACGCATAATTTCAGGTACAACAGATCTATTTCGTGCATTACGTTCACGCTGCGATGCATTAGCTTGTGCTCGTTCATCTGGAGTCTGTGATCGCCTTTGTAATGCCGTAGCATTTGCATGACGCGTTCGCCGACCTATATTTCCTCGTGTGGGTCGTGGCATTTTCTTTCAATTAAAAAAGAATAAATTAAATTTAAAAAAAGCCTACATTAATAGTGGTACACCATATGTTTTTTCAAATAAGGAAACACATACATTCGTGTAATTCACTTCAACAGTTCAAAACTTACCGTGTTTGCTCGGAAATTCGCTTTGCGCTATATTTATTTTTTTCACAAATTCACACAAACTTCAATAATTATTAAAAAAAAATGTATAATAACTAATGTCATATATTCTCCTAATTTGAATTTTCTTAATGCTAAGAGTCAAAGCTCTATATACCTACAAAAAACAAAATATTCATGTATTTCTCTATGCAAAATAAATGCACCGTAATATAGTTCGATGCCTTTTCAAACCCTACTTTGTTTGTCGATCTGCCTGCTACATACATACCTACATGTTGATATAAATATAATGCAAGAAAGTTTGTAGGTGGGAATAATAAGTATGCTAGTTAAGACGAAAGTTCATAAATTTTAAGAGCGAAAGAGCGTAGCTAAGTAGGTAACAAATCGTTTAGTAAATGATTAAACTATTATTGATGTATGTATGTTAATATGAAAACGTATAATCCGCTGGCTAAGTGGGATGAATCTGGCCAAACAAATGGGTTTTTGGTGTGTTTTTAAAAATAATTTCACCATACATTGAGCGCTTTTCAGCTTTCCAAGTAGGTACGAGTTAAATAAAAAAAAACGTAACATATGTGTGGTGAAATTTTTGAAACATTTTGGCCGATATCTCGAGACTCTAGTCACGGAGCGGCATCAAAAATACTCTATACTATAGAAATCATCAACAGCTTCCATTTGCTACCCATATTGTACAAACACATCCTGGGGTTACCCGGGTCCACGTTTTGGCCTATTTCTCGAGACTCTGACATCCGATTCTTAAAATTTCAAAACATAAACCATCTACTGAATAATCCAAACAAAGCCTAAAAATTGGGTTTGGATAGGTGAGCCCGTTCTTGAGTTATAAAGTCACAATGAAAAATTACATTCATTTTTATATATATAGATATGTTATTAATTTCTTTTATATAGAGTAAACGAAAAAGCTTAACAAGGAGAAAAAGGTAAACATTGTGAATTGAATGTCGTGTGTGTAATTAAAATGTTTAATATTACAGAAATCATTTGAAGCATTTGGATGCGTATAACAAAGACGCACCATTCAATTAGCCGCATCACCAGAGACTTGGAGGACGTGCATTACGTGGAGCTCGCTATTAGTTTTAGTAAATATTTCATTATTGTGATTTTATTATTAAATAAAGCGAAATAATAAAAAAAAACTAAATTTTATTTAAAACTAGCTAACCCGGCAAACGTTGTTTTGCCATGTATATTATTTCTAGGAAACATTTTTTTAGTTCAATAAAAATAACTATCTACTACTAAGTGTGCGGGGATGTACCTATAATCGAAAGCATTATAAACAACGAAAGTATGCTTTATTTAAGTAAGTAAGTAAATTAATCCTTATTAAAGTAACAAATATATTTTAAATTACAATTTTTGATAGCTTTCTAAATATCAAAAATAATTATTCATATTATCCTATCAATTATGGCAATTGAAAAAAAAAATTAATCTCTCAGTGCAATAGAGTGTACAATATTCTTGGTTAGTCCGTCTTTAGCCAACACAAACAAACTGGAGGGGTTTCCCACGCGAGAACATGCCACATATAGTTGTCCGTGGGAAATGCAAGATGTTTCCAAATCTAAGCCACATACGGCCAATGCGATGTCATTTTTGGATCGTATCTCGGCCAGAAGTAACGAAATAAGGAATGTTTTTCCAGTTCCATCTGGTGCATCAAAAAAAAAATAATCCTCCTTGTCCTGCCGAAACTGCCAGCATGATGCGGTCGTAAATAATTTTTTGTTCGTCATTTAGTAGTGGAACATTGCGACTAACAATGCCTGCCATTTCTACAGTATCGTACTGTTGATATCTGGTTGAGTAAATCAGATGCACTTCGATTCGGGGAGCTCATACCGAAATGACTGATTGGCAATTTCGCAATAGCAATGCAAAGATCCTCGATAGCAATCAGTGCTTCATTGTACATTGCATCACTGAATGATATCGTTAGATCATTGCACCTTGTACGATGTCGATACAATATATCATCAGTCATTGAATCTTTGTGATTATCCCACAACATTTGTGCTCGGGCCTGAAACATGTAGTCAGTACCATAGCAAATAGTAGACGAATTTGTGATCCTGTGCAGTTTAATGTTGCTTCAGCAAGCGTACTGTCCCAATGATTGTCGTCTTCTAGCAGGCCTAGAGCAAGGCATGCATCTTTAGACGTAGGATACTGTTGTCCATCTACCTTACGTATATCTTGAAATGACAATGGCCCGGTGACATTAACCACCAATAGTCGCAGGTAAAAGCACTCAGTCTGCCTTGAATTGACTGTATATACACGACCCAAAGTGCAATTGATTTAAATAAACCGGGTGCGCATCAACTGGTGTCCCTTGCTTGCGGGGTATCCATTTTTTGAGCCCATGTAAAATACCGTGGAACTTCAGAGTAGAGAAGTGTTTGTGCGAAGGCACCAAAAGCATCCGCACGATTGCACAGTTCAAAAAATTCGGTCAGCGTAGTTTTTGGTGGATTTATAGCACGATCAAGCACTGTATCGTTCAGAAATATACGCGCTGGCCGTTTTCAAGGTGGACAGCTAAATGGATAACTGCTGGATCCCGTTCATGAATTGGGAAACCGAAAATACGCCAGACAGCTTCATTGGAACTGACATACCGGCCAATTTGGTAATTCGTAATTTCATCATTTTGATTCAACGGAGGAGAATGTACATTAGTATTTTCAATTCTAAATACAGCCATATCACTCCCTTTATTCACATATTTGCAAATATATTTGATACTCTTCACCGAACTGCATAACTCAACATTAATATGAGCATTGAATGTTTTGCTCAGCAGAGGTGAATATGGTACCACCCACCGATTGTCAATGTCGATGTCTGCGTTGCTGATAGCTTTAATGAAAGATCCGCCATTTTCGGTACTTCTTCGACGATATATTGGATATCCGTCAACATGTGTGACCGTATCGTTAGTAAAATCTTTAGGAAATGACCGTTGTTGACGGTAGCTTACAACACGTGTTTATTTCCATGATATCACTTAATAAACTGAGAGTTAAAACTGTCTTTGTCAGATTAATAAATTGTAAATAAATAATTATTGTACTGGAAATGAATGATAAATTTATGATGACAGTAAAATTAACATGAGAGTTGCACAGAAAAATTAAAGAAATAGGTATAACAGTGACTGCTACGATTGATACACAAATAAAACCAAAAAAAATGGCTGAAAAATGTGTAGTGAGTAAGACAGGAGACCGGCATCGTCCTCATCCCTACTCTCATAATTAATGGAACTTGAAATTATGAACTATGAATAAGAATTTATCGTACTACAATTGAAATATTCGATTGCCATCTTGCAACCCTATTGCGGATATGCGGATAGAATTTCGTCAACGATATCTCACGAACAAATCAACCGATTTTGACACGGTTTGCGGCCATCGACGTGATTTTTTAGAGTCGAAAGCTGATAAGTCTTCAGAATTAATCGGTCGAGTCGTTTCAGAGTTATTTCAAAAAAATCTATTTTTGCGATTTCTTTCGTCAACGATTTCTCGCAAGAAAATTGATCGATTTTGACCCTGTTTGCGGTAATCGGCGTAGTTTTGTGAGGTTGAGTGCTGATTAGTTTATGGAATTGATCGATATAGCCATTTAGAATTTATACGTAAAAAACCACTTTTGAAATTTTTTTTTGCTGTTTTTTTTGAGTTTTCTCGAAATCTAGCGATCCGAATCGGCTCAAAATTTTAGAAAATCTAAGTTAAGTGAAACTCTTTGAAATGCCGTTGGGTAGGGTTGAATCGCTTGATCCGTTCAAAAGTTATAAGCTGGTCCAATAACTTTAACAACCAATAACTTCCCGATTTTAGAAAATTTTTAATTTTCTTCGCGGAAAGTTAAAAAAATTTATGGGTGTACCACCCTTAAAATTTAGGATGATGAAAAATAGATGTTGTCCGATTCTCCATCCTAGCCGATATGCACGCTAAGATTCACAAAAATCGGTCGAGCGGTTTCAGAGGAGTTCAATAACGAAACGGAGCTCGACGGGTTTTCGTGCATTTATTGTCAGACAAACAACCCGAAGTGGGATTGTGGTGTCCGCAAGGTCCATGATCCATATTGGTTTTCAACATTTGGTATAATACTTTATCTTTCTCTGCATCAGGAATTTCCACAGAAATGAGTTCATCAGTTTGATCTTGTGTAACCACCATCAACCATCCAAAGGAGAATGTGTGCGTGCGGCTAACTTTTTTTTGCTACTCAAAGAATACATCCAACATCTAACAGCACCATATATATGTATGTACTATATGTTGCTTCAAGATAAAGTCTATCAAACATCGCTGCTGTTGTTTGAAAAGTCGTGCTGTGACATTGTGACGATCGCTTGCTGATTGACCGCGTTCCATAATTCCACATGTATGTCATCGAATCCTGGGAGTAGTCGTTCATGTGTCTTGGGCTGCCATACGTTGATGGCAAACGGAATGCCGACCGATATTAGCGTGACCTCTTCGTGGCTTCGTAAGAAATTTGAATCTGTAATTGATCACTTTATGTGAAAAATAACGTTTTCACTGAATAATTTTCAATAATTTTTCTTTTGAACAGTCGGAATAAAAAAAGCATGCCACCGAAATTGAATGATTCAAATATTTGACAAACAAATATTTGGAAAAACAAAACAAACAAAAATTGAGAAAAAATTTGTATGGAAAAATGTTACTTTTTGGGAATTTTCCAATTTCCAATTTCCCTTAACATTTAGGAGGATGAAAAATAGATGTTGTCCGATTATCCACCCTAGCCGATATGCACGCTAAGATTCACGAAAATCGGTCGAACGGTTTCAGAGGAGTTCAATAACGTACACCGGGACACGAGAATTTTATATATTAGATAATTGAATTTGCTGGAAGTAACAAATGAGTAGCCAATAATCTCTTTACTGCTTATTCCTACTAACATGTTTATATGTTATAGGTAACAAACTGATAACAAAAATAATAACACTAACAGATATTCGGGTAACAAATACTTTTTGTTATCCATAACACATAGGTAAGCTATGCTCTAACAAAAGAATGTGTTACCCGTAACATACTGTGAAGAAATTTGCTAACACATGTATGTATCTGTTGGAACAAGGCAGCATGCGATATTTGCCATTGGTTAGAGCGATTTAACCATTGAACATTAAAAAGCTATGTGTTCATTCACCGTCGAACTGTCATCGTAACCGGTTGCTTTTCGCTCTGTGCTTATTGAGTTTGTTAAAACGGTATAACGGTTTGTTCTGCGTTTATATTACGCTCGTGCTTTGTTTGTGAATTAATTTTTTATCGTTTTATATCTTTTCAATCACTTAATTTCTTAATTTGTTAAACTAAAATTCGCGTTTACTATGGCCCCCTGGGGCCACCAAATTAGGGGATAATAGGTTTTCCCTATTATCTCCAATAATGAAAAAGAAAAGAAAAAAACCAAATCCGATCCCGTTAGACCAATTTCCAGAATTACCAGTCTCAAACACGGATGATCCAAAATTTTTGGTCATGTCATCGCTGGACGACAACAAGCCACTTAATTCGTCATCATGCTTCGCTACGTATAAAGGTATTCAAGCAATCAGTAAGGAAGTAAGTAAAGTTACTGAGCTACGTGATGGTAGCCTACTGCTCTTTGTAAATAACAACAAAACAGCTAGCAAATTTCTTTCTGCAAAAATTTTACCTGGCGGAGGTCATATCAATGTCAAGCTTCATAATACTTTGAATACGGTTAAAGGCACCATATACGCCCCATTCCTGAATAACTTATCAGAAGAAGATATTGTTGATGGTCTAAAGGAGCAGGGTGTTTCTGCTGGTACATAAGTTTTCACGAATTGCTGACGGCTCCGTAATCCTACGGGTGTAGTTTTATTAACTTTTGATAAATACAAACTTCCTGAAAGAATTGATGTTGCCTCGGAGGAACCTCACTGTCCGTCCGTATTACCCTAATCCTATGCGTTGTAAGCAATGTCAATTAATTGGCCACACAGCAAAATACTGCCGTAATTCACCTTCTTGTGTCTCATGCAACCTCCCTTCCGATCATACCTCACCTACTGAATGTAAGAGAATAATGTGTGCAAATTGCTCGGGCGACCACCCGGCATCATCTAATACTTGCCCTAAATATCAACAATCCAAAGAAATATTAAAAATTAAAACTATTTATAAATGTAGTATGCGTGAAGCTGTTACCAAGTATAAAATTCAATTTTCTCATACAACTTCTAATGCAAACTCTTTTGCCTCTATAGCTAAAATTTCTAACAATACTAATCAAATCAATAATGAAACAACACCTAATAACAAATCCAACAATCTACCAAAACTAATCTAACAACAACTACAGACATCAATTCATCTAAACAATCCCTTCCAACCCATCCTACCTCCTCTTCTGTCACTTCTCCTTCCCCTCTCTTTTCCCCTTTATCCATCTCTGACTCTCCTCTCAATATCCTTTCCTCCTGTCCTATCACACCCCCCCCCCCCCCCTCCCGCTCGCCAGATCCTCTTTCCTTACCCCATTTTCCTTCTTACAATGAAGACATTTAGTTTAAATAAAATATTCGTAGCTTAACTTTTTTCTTTTATAAGTTTACATATGATATGATTACACTTCTTCAATGGAACATTAACGGTTATGTTAATAATTATATTAACTTAGAGTTACTTATGGGATCGTACAATCCATCTATTATCCTGTTGAATGAAACTCACCTATCTTATAATGCCTCAGCTTTTACCCCTAGGGCTTATGTGGGATATTTTATTAATCTCCCACATAACACCACCAACAAGCAGGGAGTTGCCATCCTAGTTAAAAGAAATCTACCTCACGTATTACTTCCCATACCCTTTCAATTTTTTCTTCTGTAGCTATTGAGATCCTCGCCCCTATAAAATTTCAATCATCTGTGCTTATTCCCCTCCTGATCAATCATTTTCTACTACTGAATTTTTAAATCTTATTCCTTCCGGTTCAAATCCTTTTATCTTGTGTGGTGACTTCAATGCTTGGAGTCCCCTTTGGGGCTCTGCTTCGGCTAACTCCAAGGGACGTAGCATTGAGGATGCCTTACTAAGATCCAACTGCATTGTTTTAAATGATGGTTCCCCCACCCATTTTTCCACTCACTCTACCTTCACTAATATTGATCTTTCCATATGTTCTGCCTCCCTCTCCTCAAAAATATCTTGGTGTTGTATTGATGATCTCCATGGCAGTGATCATTTTCCCATCCTTTCCAAAATATCTACTTCTCGCCCTCATTCATTTTTTAAGCCCAGGATTCGGTTTAAAACTGATTCGGCTGATTGGGATAGGTTTGAAGAAGCCTGTTTTTCGCATTCACGTTATTTCCCCTTTTCTTCCAATATAAATCAAGAGGCTTCTAGAATCCAAAAAATTATACGTTCTGCTTCTAACTATTCTTTTCCCCTTTCTTCTTCTAAACCAGTCAAGCTTGCTCCTCTTTGGTGGAATAATGAGCTTTCTGCACTAAGAAATCTGAAACAGAACGCATGGCATCAATTTAAACGTTTACGTTCTAGTGCAAACTTAATAGCTTACAAAAAATCCAATGCACTTTTTCGCCATAAAGCTAAGGCAGCGAAGGTTCATTGTTTCCAAGAATTTACGAATAATATCACTTCTTCTTCGGATTCTAGAAAAATCTGGACTGATATGAAAAGACTGGCTGGTTTATCACCTTCTTCTCCTATCACTTATTTAAATACTCCTCGGGGCACTCTACTATATCCCAAAGATATAGCCTTAGAGTTTGCCACCCACTTTTCCAATATTTCTTTGGACTCCAATTTCTCTTCTGATTTTTCCTCTAGTAAACTTTCTTCTCTTTGCTCTCCTTACCTTCCTCCTTCCACCTTATCTCAATCAGCTGAATATTTAGATGCCGATATATCTGAACTTGATTTTAATTTAGCCCTCTCGTCAGTCAAGGGCAAAACTCCTGGCATTGATAAAATCTCTTACCTTATCATGAAGCACCTTCCTCCATTCCTTATATCCCGTCTAGTCAAACTTTACAATAGTATTTTTCTCAGTGGCAACTACCCTGTCCTCTGGAAGACTAGCGCGATTATTCCTATTTTAAAACCTGGTAAACCTCCTGGTGTGGTCAGCAGTTATCGTCCCATTTCCCTTCTTCCTTGCCTTGGTAAATTGATTGAAAAGATTATTGCTACTAGACTCGCCTGGTATGCTCAATCTAATAATCTCATTTCGCACAACCAAGTTGCGTTCAAGAGGGGGCAGGGTACGTTGGATGCTCTCCTGCACCTTGATCACTTTATCTCTGATACTCTGTCCCACAAAAATCATGTTTCTATTCTTTCTTTAGATTTCCTAAAAGCATTTGACAGGATTGGGATTCATGTAGTGTTAAGACAGCTTAGTAGGTGGAGAGTGGGTTCTCGTATTTTTAACTTTGTCAAATCTTTCCTATCCAACCGTAAATTAAGTGTTATCATATCCAATGTTTCATCCTCTGTTCTACCATTAGATAATGGTACCTCCACAAGGGTCACCGCTCTCGGTGATCCTATTTACTATTGCATTTGATGAAATCAGTACCATTCTATCAGATTTTGTTACTATCCGGCATCAGATTTATGCTGATGATTTAATTTTATTCTCAAAAACTTCAAATTTGACTTCAGTAACAATTACTTTCTCTGAAATTTTATTGCGTCTTTCTCGTTGGTCCTCTACTTCAGGCACATCAATATCTTTTCCTAAATCGAAACTTTTTCATATTTGTAAAAAACATCAATGTACTATCCCAACGCTCACATTTGATAATACAAACATTTTGTGTACAGATAGTATTAAGTTCCTTGGTATTGTATTAGACTCTAAGTATACATTTAAGAAACATTGTCAGTATATAAGAAAAAGACTTTTTGTTAATTTAAATATTATTAAATACCTCTCATGTAAGCGCTCACTCATCGGCTCGTCTTTACTGGTCAACGTCACTAAAGCCCCATCTCATCTGTAATTAATTATGGCTTGGAAATTTATGGACATCATTCTAAGAATCATCTAAAGATGCTTGCTGCGCCCTATCATTTCTTCAGTTCGTTGTTCTCTTCGAGTGTTTCCAACATCGCCAATTAAAAACATACTGACGGAAGCTGGCCTACCTTCTCTAAAAGATGCAGTGGAAGATAGCTTAAATAAGCTTTATTCAAAACTCATACTCAGCACGAACTTTACTATAAAAAGGACTTTCAATCATCACTTTGCAGAAAGAGGTCTCCTAAAATACCGTCTTCTATTTTTAAAAGTGCTTTGTTTGCTAAAACCAATGAGTTGCCGCTTAAAATATTGCTGCCTTGCAGTAAATATATTCCACCGTGGAAAGTAAATGAATCTTCTTTCATTAGTGATCTTACTTTTTCGCAAATCCATCACTCCAAGCACTGTGTATAAATCTCGATTTTTGGAATTATCTGCGCACTTCAAATCTTTTGGTTGGCAGTTTATATATACTGATGGCTCCAAATCGTCGCATACATCTTTTGCTGTAGTTGATGATAACCAACAAAGAATATCGTATGGTTTATTATTTCCATTTTGTTCAATTTTACCGCTGAAGCTACGGGTATTCTCAAAGCTGTCCAGTATGCCCAACAAAACCTTGGTAAATTCATCATCTGTACAGATAGTCTATCGTGTTTTCAAGCTTTAAAAAACCGCAGTAACTACAATGACGTCATTATTGGCATTAGATCGCTGTTGTTTTCGTTAGCACATAGACTAAAAATAATGTGGATACCCGGTCACTCTGGAATCATTGGAAATACTTTTGCGGACTCGGTGGCTAAGGAGGTGTGCATCACTCAACAACTACATCTGCCTTGTTTGTTAAGAGTGATATAAAACGGCTTATTATTCAACAAAGATCCACTAAATTGGCGCTTGATTGGATGAATTACAGACACCACTACTCTAGAATAAATTCAAATCGTATCAAACCATCCTTTCCGTCATCGCTTTCATCTAATTATATCATTCCATATATCAGACTTCGCATTGGCCACTCCATTATCACACACGCTCACATACTAAATGGCACTCAGATCAACCAATGCCCATTTTGTGATTCAGATTTAAATCTATTGCATCTTCTGCAACATTGTCCAGCACTTCAAACTCATAGACTGTCAAACTTCAATAATACTGATCCAATAATTTTATTGATGGATCCCTCAAGCAACAACATTTCGAAAATCTACAACTTTTTGAAAGACAGCGACCTTCTTCGACGCATATAACATAACCAGTCGGCCGATAGCCCATGATGCTAGTGCTGCGTATTTTCTTAAGTTTGTATAATAATTGTATTATTATGTAAGCTTTTATAAAATAAAATAAAAAAAAAAAAAAAATAAAAAATAGCTATGTGTTACTTTTTTCCCACTCTCTGAACAAAAGTAACAAATATTTTAACGAATGCAAAAGTGAACAATAACAAGTCGCTTACACTTTGCTAACAGCTACCCTTCTTGCAGGGTTGTTTGCGTTCGGACCATTTTGCTTAATTAATAATATGTGGCAACTCGCCTCAAGAGTCTCGGAAACAACGGAAGCCCTGAAACGACGTACAGTTTTTAAATTTGGTAACACTGAAAGCGTAAAAAATTATCTAATAAAAGTCTACACAGTTTACAGTTTCACAGTTGCAAGCAAGATGTTCGCGCTAAGGACCGCTATAAAGTCGGACAGGAGTCTTTTTCCATTGTTATGTAACTTAAGTAAGTACTATAATAATTGGGTTGTGACGTTTATAATATTAAGTGCCACTGATAGCACAAAATACTAAATGATTTTCCCGGTGGTCGCATTTGGCAAAATTACCCAACCTAACCTAACCGCAGCCACGTTCGAACATAAGTTGTTATGTAATTGTGTGCTGTTATCTTGTATTTGATTTACAATGTTAACCAACAAACATGTAATATTTATGTATATTTTAAAATATGTCTTAATAATGTTTGCATAATCATTTTATTAACATATTTTTTTATTACTTGTAGAACGTGGTGCGGCAGCCAAAACCGCTGCAAAAACTGCCGCTGCTTCCAATGGAAAGGTATATTGTAGAAATGAACAGAACATTTTTTGTATTTTATCGATTCTATCTAATTATGTAGATTGTTGCTGTAATTGGTGCAGTAGTTGATGTTCAGTTTGACGATGACTTGCCTCCAATCTTAAATGCTTTGGAGGTGGAAAATCGTGCTCCACGCCTTGTTTTAGAAGTCGCTCAACATTTGGGAGAAAACACAGTCCGCACGATTGCTATGGATGGTACGGAAGGTCTGGTACGAGGGCAAAAGGTCCTAGATACTGGTTACCCAATTCGTATCCCGGTAGGTGCTGAAACTTTAGGCCGTATCATCAATGTTATTGGTACGTAGAGGTGGGTATATTTGCTTGGTAATGGAATTAATATCATTTTTGGTTTAGGTGAACCAATTGATGAACGTGGTCCCATCCCAACCAATAAGACCGCCCCTATTCACGCTGAAGCTCCAGAATTTGTGGACATGTCGGTTGAACAAGAAATTCTGGTAACTGGAATTAAAGTGGTCGATTTGTTAGCCCCTTATGCCAAAGGTGGTAAGATTGGATTGTTCGGTGGCGCCGGTGTCGGTAAAACCGTATTGATTATGGAACTTATCAATAATGTGGCAAAGGCTCATGGTGGTTATTCTGTGTTTGCCGGAGTAGGCGAACGCACTCGCGAAGGAAATGATTTGTATAATGAAATGATTGAGTCTGGTGTAATTTCGTTGAAGGATAAGACATCGAAGGTCGCTTTGGTGTACGGCCAAATGAACGAACCCCCAGGTGCTCGTGCCCGCGTTGCATTAACTGGATTGACTGTTGCCGAGTACTTCCGTGATCAAGAAGGACAAGATGTGCTACTTTTTATTGACAACATTTTCCGCTTCACCCAAGCTGGTTCAGAAGTGTCTGCCTTGTTGGGTCGTATTCCATCTGCTGTGGGTTACCAACCTACACTAGCCACTGATATGGGTTCTATGCAGGAACGTATTACAACTACGAAGAAAGGTTCCATCACCTCAGTGCAGGCCATTTATGTGCCAGCTGATGATTTGACTGATCCTGCTCCAGCAACAACATTTGCTCATTTGGATGCTACAACTGTATTATCGCGTGCCATTGCAGAATTGGGCATTTATCCCGCTGTGGATCCCTTGGATTCCACATCCCGTATCATGGATCCCAACATCATTGGTCAAGAGCATTATAACGTAGCTCGTGGTGTCCAGAAAATTTTGCAGGATTACAAATCCCTGCAGGATATTATTGCTATTTTGGGAATGGACGAGTTGTCTGAAGAAGATAAACTTACAGTTGCTCGCGCACGCAAGATTCAACGTTTCCTGTCTCAACCATTCCAGGTCGCTGAAGTGTTCACTGGTCACGCTGGAAAACTAGTCCCATTGGAGGAAACTATCAAGGGATTCAATCAAATTTTGTCAGGAGAATACGATCATCTTCCTGAAGTCGCTTTTTATATGGTTGGCCCAATCGAAGAGGTGGTTCAAAAAGCGGAACGCCTAGCTAAAGAAGCTGCTTAGGCAAATTAAATTTGAATTGTACGCATTAAGCTGATTTAACAAAAAAATGATATAAAGTTGTTTACGCAATATCTGAAATGGAGATAGTTGTTAATATTTTTCCATGGTGGTTTTATAAGTAAAAGTCAAACTGTTCCCGTCACATACAACCAATTCTAATTTTTCGCAGCTGATCTAAATTGGAGGGAGCACAAATAAATTTGCCTTGAAGTCTTCAAGAGGAGATAAGTTCCAACGGGGACAGGTGAGAATTGTGTATCGGGTATCGGGTGAAGTGTTGCTTCTTTGGTTTTCAACTCTGTGCCAGTAGGTTGACTTGAGTATCAAAAAATGTCTACTTCTAACAATCATTTTAATTATTTCTTATGTACAAATTCATTCAGGGGTGATGTGGAATCAAAGACAGAATTGCTTAGCTGTCAGAATTGCAAACCATTTCTGATTTTCGATGGTGTCACAGAACTTGTTTGGATTTTCGTCTTTTTGAACATACGCAAAACCAATATTCGAATCAGCTGTTTACTAATGTGACAGAACTTGCAAATTGATACATTAAAGTTTTTAATGAGTTCCGAATTAAATAAAGATTTTAAGAGATAACATTTATCTAATGATAAATGGGGGGTAAGGTTTGTTTCGTCGAAAAAAGACATTTTTTCGTGAAATTTTTTAGAAAAAATTATTGCTGTAGATTTATTTTACTTATCATTATATGAAAGTACGGCATTTGGAGGATACTTAAAAAAAGTTTTATCGAAAAATAGCGAGGAATAACGGATTTATAGTCGATCTTTGCAGGCACCTCGAAAAAAAGTTTTTGTGCGGTGACCAGCCTACAGCATCACTGCATCATCCGAAACCAAAAAATCAAAATGCTTTCTTTAGTTTAATAGTTTATCTTTCAACTGACGTCGAGTTTTTTTTTTTAATTTTTCGTACCATTTTCAAGCCAAATTGACGATTTTAGACGAAAAAATCGGCTTCTTTGTTATTGTAAAATTCTTAGAAATTAAAATTTTTGGAAAAACTCGACGTCATTCGAGAGCTATATGTATATATGTAGAATATTTGTACAAAATTTCAAAACGATCGATGCAGTAGTTTTTTTAAATATATTATCATCTTTACACATCAGGATTTTCTTCCAAAAACCCAATAACTAAAACATTTCGTGTTTTCTTCTTCTTAAATGGCGTAGACACCGCTTACGCGATTACAACCGAGTTAACAACAGCGCGCCAGTCGTTTCTTCTTTTCGCTACGTGGCGCCAATTGGATATTCCAAACGTAGCCAGGTCCTTCTCCACTTGGTCCTTACAACGGAGTGGAGGTCTTCCTCTTTCTCTGCTTCCCCCGGCGGCTACTGCGTCGAATACTTTCAGAGCTGGAGTGTTTTCGTCCATCCGGACAACATGACCTGGCCAGCGTAGCCGCTGTCTTTTAATTCGCTGAACTATGTCAATGTCGTCGAATATCCCGTACAGTTTATCGTTCCATCGAATTCGATATTCGCCGTGGCCAATGCGCAAAGGACCATATATCTTTCGCAGAACCTTTCTCTCGAAAACTCGTAACGTCGATTCATCGGTTGCTGTGATCGTCCAAGCCTCTGCAATTATGAGTGACTTATAGAGTTTGGTTTTTGTTCGTCGAGAGAGGACTTTACTTTTCAATTGCCTACTCAGTCCGAAGTAGCACCTGTTGGCAAAAGCAATCCTGCGTTGGATTTCTAGGCTGACATTGTTGGTGGTGTTTACGCTGGTTCCAAGAAAGACGAAATTATCTACGACTTCAAAGTTATGGCTGTCAACAGTGACGTGAGAGCCAAGTCGCGAGTGCGACGACTGTTTGTTTGATGACAGGAGATATTTCGTCTTGCCCTCGTTCACTGCCAGGCCCATTTTCTATGCTTCCTTGTCCAGCCTGGAGAAATCAGAACTAACGTCGCGGGTGTTGACGCCGATGATATCAATATCATCGAAAGCTGTCGAAAGCAACTTTGAAATCGACGAAGAGGTGGTGTGTGTCGATTCTCCTTTCACGGGTCTTTTCCAAGATTTTGCACATGGTGAATATCTGGCCAGTTGTTGATTTGCCAGGTCTAAAGCCACACTGATAAGGTCCAATCAGTTTGTTGACGGTGGGCTTTAATCTTTCACACAATACGCTCGATAGAACCTTATATGCGATGTTGAGGAGGCTAATCCCGCGGTAGTTGGAGCAGATTGTGGGGTCTCTCCTTTTGTGGATTGGGCATAGCACACTTAAATTCCAATCGTTGGGCATGCTTTCGTCCGACTATATTTTGCAAAGAAGCTGATGCATGGGTTGTACTTTCACTGCCATTCAGCAGGCTGGAGCAGTGTTCCTTCCATAATTTAAGTATGCTCTGGGCATCGGTGACTAGATCACTTTTGGGGTTCTACAAGAGTATGCTCCGGTTTTGAAACCTTCAGTTAGCCGCGGCATTTTTTCGTAGAATTTTCGAGCATTACCCCTGTCGGCCAGCTTATCAAGCTCTTCGTACTCACGCCTTTTGGCCTCTTTCTTTTTCTGTCTGAAAATGCGTCTCGCTTCCCTCTTCAGCTCTCGGTATCTATCCCATCCCTCACGTGTGGTGGTCGATCGTAACGTTGCGAGGTAAGCAGCCTGTTTTCTCTCCGCTGCGACACGGCACTCCTCGTCGTACCAGCTGTTCTTTTGTACTTTCCGACAACTAATTGTTTCGGTTGGAGCTGTACGTAAGGAGTTTAAAATGCCGTCCCACAGTTCCCTTATACCGAGTTGTTGACGAGTGCTCTCAGACAGCAGGAGTGCAAGCCGAGTAAAAAATCGTTCGGCTGTCTGTTGTGATTGCAGCTTCTCTACGTCGAACCTTCCTTGTGTTTGGTGACGTGCGTTTTTTGCTGCACAGAGGCGGGTGCGAATCTTAGCTGCAACAAGATAGTGGTCCGAGTCGATGTTAGGACCTCGGAGCGCACGCACATCTAAAACGCTGGAGACGTGTCTTCCGTCTATCACAACATGATCGATCTGGTTGGTGGTTTTTCGATCCGGAGACAGCAAGGTAGCTTGATGAATCTTCTTATGCTGGAATCTAGTAGTACAGATAACCATATTTCGGGCCCCGGTGAAGTCAATCAGCCTCAACCCCTTTGGGGATGTTTCGTCGTGGAGGCTGAATTTACCGACCGTAGTGCCAAAGAGACCTTCTTTGCCCTCCCTGGCGTTAAAGTCGCCAAGCACGATTTTGACATCGTGGTGGAGGCAGCTCTCATAAGCGCGCTCCAAGCACTCATAAAAGGCATCTTTGGTCACATTGTCCTTCTCTTCCGTCGGGGCGTGGGCGCAAATCAGCGTTCTTCAACATAACCTCGCTTTGATGCGGATTGTGGCTAGACGTTCATTCACCGGAGTGAATGATAATACTCGGCGACGGAGTCTCTCTCCCACCACGAATCCCACACCAAACTTGCCCTCCTTTATATGGCCACTGTAGTGGATGTCACAAGGGCCTACTCGTCTCTGTCCTTGTCCTGTCCATCGCATTTCTTGGACGGCGGTGATGTCAGCCTTTATTTTCACGAGGAAATCAACCAGCTGGGCAGCGGCACCTTCCCAATTAAGGGTCCGGACATTCCCGGTGCATGCCCTCAAATCGTAGTCCTTATTTCGTTTGCCATGGTCGTCATCAAAAGAGGGGTTTCTCTTCCGAGGCTTGTTGTTCCTTTTCATTGGGGGTGTTTTTTTACGTGGCGGGTTCCAAACCCAGCGCACAACCCTATGTAGAGGATGTTTCGCCTTCTCACTTTAGCTCGCCTTCGAACGGATATTCTTAGGCTACCCAGAGGACACTTGGTCAAAGACCGGAAGTTGTGAGCTGCTTGAGCCATGTGTAAAAGAATCGTTTCTGGCCACTCCCCAGTGAATGGCGATCAGAGAACTTTCCTCACTTGCGTGAACTTCTACACATGACTCCATCCTCCATTTCGTGTTTTATATTTATGTTTTCTCCTATAGAAATAAGATAAATTAATTCGAAATAGTAAAATAACTTGATTTCTTAACTTACATTTCAAATCTGTGAGCGACTCTCTTCTTGCTTTGTTTCTGATAGCGAAACCGATAAAATTGGTTTCCGTGACACCCAAAACCGATATAAATTCTGTTTCGAATATCAAACCAATAATATCTGAATTCATGACACCTACTATTGTTTTTTGATCGGTTTCAAATCTGTTTCCGACAACTATCAGGTTCCACTATACCTCTGATTAAAAAAAAATTAAGCGACCCTAAGAACGTGTTCCGAATATAAGGGTCGGCTTTAGAATACCGTCCTAGGATTTCGGGAATAAAATGGGTATGGTCAGATAGAAAAGATTCTCGAGATCAGTAATATATTATAGCCGCAGGAAACTTACAGTTTTCGAGATATTTGCGTTTAAAGTTGAAAATTACCACTATTTTAAGTACGTATTTTTGCGATTTAAAATTAATTTTACACTTTTATATCCACTAAGACTACACTAATTCGTTTGTACACATTTATTTTATAGTGCGAAAATAGTTTTAATTCAATACTTAACTTATTGTTTAATTCTATTTAGTTAACAATAACGAAAGAGTTACAAACTGTGAAATAATCAGTGTTGTTTTTTTTTTGTAAATGAACTAAAAGAAATAAAGTAAATATATTATACCGAAAAAAAAAAGAATTTTTGCAGTTGTCTATCGAAAAAATATTTTTATTACCCACCACTGGGGTGTGAAAAGTTTTTTTTCGTGTAAAACTCCGTTTGGCATGGGCGGCTTTCGGCCGGTCTGAGTACAAAACTTTGCGCACACGAATCACAATGCCGGTGTTGATGAAGTCGTAGGTTCCCCAGCACGGTCTTCATCAGTGACCTCTACCGGGTCCTCCAAAAAGGCCTGGTGCCACCGAAACACACCACTTCTTGCTAAAGCAGCATTTGGGTTGTTGTTGTATTAACGGTTTCTCAGTCCCCTTTAAGATGGTAAGGGTTATCTGTGTTGTCGACATCATCTAATGGGAGGCCCAGGAAACGTGCTGTTTCGACGGGGTCGGACCAAAGGGAAAAGAGTGTTAGATGAGTAGGGTTGCAGGGAGTAGGGAGCAGGGCATGCAAAGAAGTGGTCAGTGTCATGCGGAGACTCGTCGCATACAGGACATACATTGGATAAGTAGGAGTTTAACCTGCTACAATTTTCAGAACGAAGCTGCGCTAGGGTCACTCGCGTCTCTGCGATGGGTGGCGGTTTGACTCGGGAAGGGAGTCGGTGGAGGTGTTGTTGGCTCCACTGTGAATGGCGGTCAGTACCTGTCGGAAGTCAGTGGCGTCCGAATTCCGGTCGGCGTACTGTACGACGTCGTCGACGTAGTCAAGGAAAGGGGAAACGGTCAAAATTCTAAAATCAAAATTCTGAAGTCGAAATTCGGGAATCAAAATTCTGGGTCGACAAAATTCTGGAAATCGGAATTCCGCAATTCCTTCGCCTTTTTTGGCTGCATTTCAAAATTCTGGTTTTATCATAATCCGGAATTTACGTTTTCCAGAATTAATTCTGGAAATTTTTCCCCCAAAATTTGAGCCAAATCGTGTATCTTATATAAATTTGCTTATACATACATAATAATATAACATAAACAAAACATAACCTACATAATAATATAACATAAACAAAACATAACCTCCAAAAAGACAAAAAACAACTTTTTTAACAAATAAAGACCAAATAGATTCATTTCTTTTTTTTTCGTATAACATGTTCACAGCCATCGAATTGTGTGACAACACGCACGGTACATTTGTTTTTAATTCGTTCAGAACAAGTCCAGTTAAATGTTTTCTTATTTTTTCGTTCCAAATACATAGAAGTAGTAGCCGTCGACGTTTAACATGTCTTTTCCTTTTATTAGACTTCACCACAGTTATATTTTCCATCATTTCACAAAAATATTTAGCACGTTTTTATTAATGAAATTGCAGTAACACATTGCTTAGTCACTACATATATGTATGTATATGTAGGTACATAGTAAACTAAATCATTATGGTAGTACAAAAAAGTAAATGAAGAACAACAAACAAAGCAATAAAAATAACAAATACAATCATAGTAGTACAAAAAAGTAAATGAACAACAACAAACAAAGGAATAACAATAACAAATACAATCATGCAATTGTAAAAAACTACTTACTAGGCAATAAAGCATATGAAATTCTAAATTGCAAAATTCTGAATTGCAAAATTCTGAATGGCAAAATTCTGTAATTAATGATTAAAAATGCGTGTTGATAACAAAAAAGTGCGCACTTTTTTGACTTTTTGACTTCCATAACTTTGATTCCCGGTGTTCCGACTTCCGGAATTATGAATGCAGAATTTCCAAAAAAGCAGAATTTTGACCCCGACCCCAAGGAAAGACCTTCTGATGCTCCTAGGAGGCGGTTCCGCTCCAAGGGTGGTTTCTACGAAAACATCCCAGCAGGAACTGTTTGGAGAGAGTTCATTATGCTCCTTAACTGGGAGCATAAGTGTCTCTCTGTGTAGGTGTTCGATAGGAGACATCAAAAGGCATTCCGTCGTGGTCCGGAGTGCAGTATTTTGACAGGTCTGGAGTTTCCTCATCTGCGTACAACTACATCCAGGCGACAATATTGGTGCTGCGTAATTGAGGACCGGCCGGCCGATTGCCTTATATGTTGCCAACAACGTTTCTTAGTCTTTTCCTCATGAGTTGCCGGCTAGCGGCTTAAGGATTTTGTTGCGACTCTGTACCTTGGCGATAATCGCGGTCGTATGGGGAGTGAAGGAGCATAGACTATCAAAAGTAACACCTAAAATCTTATAATTTTTGACAGTCGGAATTTTGACGCCATCGACTGCAATATTAAGTTCAAGTCCATACTCCTTCGTCATGTTCGTAAAAATGGTCGCTGTGGGCGAAAGTGTGAGGTTCCGTGCAGTCAGGAAACGAGAAAGGTCGGAGAGGTAGTTGTTTACTTTAGAACACATGCCATTGATTACATTGCCCGACGTCAATATCGTGCAATAATTTGCGTACGAGGTTATGGAAACCCCCTCTGGTGGCTGTTGGAGTTTCGAGATGTAGAAGTTAAACAATAATGGGTTGTTAACCCCATTCATGGGTTGTTAACCCCATTCATGGTCCCCCTCTTTAACCCTGGAGGAAGCGTGGTTTTTTCTATGTCCTGCAATACCGTTGTGTGGTTGACTGTGTCAAAAGCTTTTGACAAGTCCAACGCTACGAGGATCGTTCAGACGCAGGGTGGCTTCTGGTTGAGGCCACTAACTATCTGAGCGTTTATGACGCTAAGTGCTGTGGTGGTGCTGTGCACTTTTCGGAATCCATGCTGGTGGCTGGCTAGGCTCAGGTGGTGAATGAAGGCCGGGAGTGGCAAGGCCTCAAGAGTCTTCACTACTGGGGAGAGGAGGCTTGTTTCATAGGTTTCAGTAGTGGGACCACTCTCCCGACTTTCCATACGTCGGGTATTTGAAGAGAGGCATGAGCATATTGATTGAGTGGCGCGCAGTCGTTTGGCAGTTTGCGCAACCGGCGGTTAACACATCGCTTGGTTTTGTCTATCGAAGGCTGCAGCGTAAACTGCCGGCTGAAGTAGCTCGCGCACTTCTTCGGGTCCGAAGAGGCATGGCTGTTGAATTGAACTTCAACTCGGTCGTCAAGTCTTCGGGTTAGATAAAGCCTTGACTGTAGCCCAAAGCTTACTCACACCGGTGGAGAGGTTGCAGGACTTCAGGTACTCAATCCATTTTGTCTGATTATGATGGTTTACCATTCACCGAATCTCCAAATTGAGATCCCTTATTCGGGGACCTAAGGTGTCACGCTCGTTAGCTAAAACGGCTGCTTCGACTGGGATATTGGGTCGGATTTACGCTATTTTTCCAGCCGGCCACTGTTGTGTGTTGCGGGGGCAGACCCCTGCAGCATGGGCAACGTACGACACACTCTACTCACGTGTGGTGCGCAGGCCGGAACATGCCGGGAAGTGAATCCAGCCAGTGTAGGAATTGCACTTAACTGATGTGACATTCCAACGTATGACGTTCTCACGCATGTAACAGGCTGTGCGAGGAACCAAGAGTTGCTGATTAGTTCTCGCACGAGGATTAGAACGGGATAAAGGCTGGGGGAGGGGGGAGACAAGTCAGAAAGGGAGCTATGTTGCCTGTTTAAACTCCGTGGAGGTCCTCTGTTCGCCACTCAGGGTGAGTGGCGGCTGGCGCGCGAACAATGTGCAGATCGCACAGCCCACGAGGCTAGTGTCGCAGTATTGCGTAGGCAACATGGGCCACGCAACTCGTGGTCTACTCCCTGTGAGTCTTAAGGCCTGAGCAGGTCTTAAGATGGCTCCATCCATTGCATGTATTACACCTAACCGAGGTGGAGTTTGGATGAAGCCTTTTTGCGCATACGCAGCAGAAAAATTCCTCCGGGGCCCGGGTTGGACTCAATGCCAGCACGAGTCAGGAGGATATGGAGCAGCCCTGCTGCAAGGCATTGCTCCAATGACGACAAACACAGATAAACACTTACCGAACCAAACGGGGTTAGATCGCCGAAAAAACAGCCCTTGGTCGGATGAAATCCGAGTCAATTCCGGTGCATAGAACCGGCTGTCGTGGGAATTGACGGCAGCATCTCGGTAAACCTGATCGATCATATCACACTTCTCCGTCGAAGATTTACGAAGTTTCACATAGAATTTAATCGCGTACCTCTGCTCTAACGAACGCTGCATATTCGGCTTGCACCACTCACAGAGACACGTCCCGCGAAAATGTTTATCCTAACTCTCCAATAGCTCAGAGACAACTGGCCAGCCGCTCGTTCAATAGCCAGGAACGCTCTATACCGAATCCAGTCGGTACGCGCACGCTCCGAAGTACAGTCGCGGCGGAAGAAAATTAGTCCTATAACTTTGCGGATAAGCCCTGTATTCCCTTAACCCCCTTACATATATGAAATACAGATATTTTCGTAAATCTGGAACGAATCATTTCATACACGAACGTATTACCAGTCCCGTGAACAGGTGACTAGATGATAGTTTAAGTACGAATGTGTGAATATAAAAGATATATACATTTTCTTGAAAAATATTTAGTTTTTATGACTTTTTTTACGTTTTTGCTGATCAAAAGTATCAGGCGAAGAAAATGCTTTCCCTCAACAAGGCATCCAAACAGCGAATTGGTGGAGGGCCCTACAGCGAAAAGATAAGTACTGCTACTGAGGAATTGTTTATTGAAGTAGGTGGAATTGAAGCTTGCGTAGAGGACATTAGAAATGTTTCTGCATTTGGAAGTAACCCGACTACGCCAGCATCAACGTTTATCTGTGTCAGTAATACCAGTAACGAGAATGCAAACTCTTGCCGAAGCTGCTTACCGGGTCCATCGACGTCTAACCAAGGAAATTCACGGATACTTAAATGAAAAAGTAGGAGTAATGAGAAGTTGGCAAAAGATGAAATCCTTGTCTGATTTTCAAATAGGCTTGGTTTCAAAATTAAACAAATTGCTGTATTTGCAAGAAAAAATGCTTTCTTTGCAACAAAGATTGGTAGCCATAAAAGAGGAGAAGCAACGCATTCAACAAGCCAATTATGAATCCATTTAGAGAAACTGGAGCTCAAACTTTTTTTTATTTTCCGTTATTGAACTTTAGGGGAAACTTTAGTATACCATCCCACGATTTCAGGGTTAAAAGTGGTATGGTTGGATAGTGCTGATGCTCCAGATTAAGAATATATATAATTATTATGTACATGTACTAACTGCTGGTTGAAGGCGCCCTGATTGTGTTTTGTTGCCAGCTCAGAAAACAGATCAGGGTGCCCTGCCAGCTGACAAGCGAGAGAGCAAGAAAAGAGATTCTGATCAAGTTATCTATGACATTAGACCCCGATTTACCCTGGCCTAAAACGACCCTGCAATCACAGAGCTGCTAGAAGTTGAACAACGCTCGCTTTTTTTCTATATATCATAAGAAAAGGATTTGCTAGTGTGTCAATGTCAATAACAGGAATAAAGGGATGTTAAACTTATTCCAGTGTGAGAGCACTTCAAAATTAGCGTTTTTTATAACGTTTTCCATTGTAGCCAGATCAGAAAAAAAGCTATTTTCTGGGCATTTTAAATAAAACACCCAATTCGCATTTTCCACACCACCTATGAGGTATGCAAAAGGGCGCGTTACCGAAGTTATTTTTGGGTGCTCGGTTCCCCAGTAGGCCTATATCACCCATTAAAAATTTATTTCCATAAAAAAATTAAAAAAACAAAAGGGGAATGGTTAGTTTAGTATATCATTTTGAAGAGGTTTTGCGCAAAGGAGGAAGGGGCTGGGGGCTTGCTACCCCCCTCATTTGAAAGGTAATGAATGGAGCTTTCGAATAATAGCACCCTTCCCCGCCTAGGACCACGGGGGGCTCTAGGGCAGCCTCCTGAAAATGGTGTAAAATCGCAGTTTTTCCATACAATTTTCACTAATTATTATAAAATGTATGTATTCTTACGCATAGAGTGACTCTATGTTTATTATTTTTATTATTTCAATGAATTAAAGTGGAAATCCACTTTATTTAAATAATAAAAACACTGAAAATTAAAAATTGTATATGTATCGGTAATACCAGGATAACCCAACCAACCATTTATACAAGACCCTGAAAAGTGGGCAATATATTACGTTCATATAACGAAAATTTGGAATAAAAAATCGCGCGGAATAATAAAATCGCGCGATTTTTTATTAAAAATTTTCATTATATTTTCAGTATAATATATTACATTGAAACAAGGGCCGCAGGCGAAAATTTGGAATAAAAAATCGCGCGATTTTTTGCAGCAAGCAGTGCAACAAAACCTTCAAAAGAAGAGAGCCATTGTTTGAGCAAATGTGAAAATGTGCGTTTTTTGCTTACTTATATCTAAAAAACAAATTAACATTTAACAATAAATTTACATTTAAACCAAAGTTTAATTCATTGGCTATCCGTGCTATATAAATTTAAAAAAATCCGTGCACGCATTTAAGAAGAATGAGCAGTGAAAATGATATACTAAAGTAAACCCAACCCAAACAAAACGATAACAATTCATATATAATGGTATAAAAAAATAACAAAAACAATATCACTTCATATCACAGTATAATAATATAATACTTAAAACTATAAAAATAAACGTGTATACAAATGCCAATATTTAAGCCCCAAATTCTAATTGTAACTAAACATTTTCTAATCTTTATCGTTCTAATTTTAGAGCCTCTTAATGCGAATCTGCTTAAAAAATATTATTTTAGTATAAAATATTTAGCTCATTGTAACCACTAAAAAGGATGATAAAAACTACAAATGTGAAACACACAAAATTTTATTCTTAAAATTAGGTAGAGATAAATCTTTATTTAAAAATTTTGTCATAAAATAAATTCTAATTCTAATAAATAGAGCAATAACTACCTTTGGGTCACAGTCTTCACAACACAAGAAGGGCCCAATATCTTTTAATTTAGCAAAAAGAAGTTCACCTAATCCTATTTTATGACAATTTCTGTCAAATTTTATTTCTAAATTATTAATAAATGCAACAAATTCTTGAAGCGACTTCACTTGCATTTATCGATCTGGTTTTGGTGTATGAAGATGAATTCATCAGAATGAATTTCATCTCCTAAATAAGGTAATGGCAGGAGACATGTGTGCATTTTAAAAATTTTCAAATAAAGGTAGCCGCAAAAATAATTAAAAGCATTTTCTTTTAAAAAGTTAATTTCTAAACTACTATCTAAAGTAATGGATCTAACAATGGAGTGTTCGGGCCGTGGTAAGCCTGGAAATCCTGCCACGAAAGGTCACTTAAAACGGAATCATTGCACACATAAGGAAGAACATTATGGCTATGTTCTGAAATAACTGTGGCTTCGGGTTCTAAAAACAGCTCACAGTTACCTTTTGTTACGATATTTACGTAACGTAAACCCCACGACTTCCTAAATAAACTAGAGAACATGAAAGGTGTAACTCTAGTACCTCCCCTACTTCTAATCTGACCAAAAAAATGCTCTAAGCTGTCCTGGCATAGTCGTCTTGTCTTTAGATAAGGAAATCCTGAGTGTGACAGCAATCGCCACAGTCGTTTTAAACTATTAATATTAATTAACCACCCCTTAATAAAATTGAAATTATTTGTTGTGTTGTTTCCTAATAAATCTGCGACCCAAATTGTTTTAAAACTTTTTCTGCCTCACCTAAAAACTGGTTTTGCTCTGAGGAACTTATAAAAACTTTTTTATTGGGTACAATGGCCTCAGTGAAACTACTATTAAAAATATCGAATAATTTATTGAAAAAAGAAACGAAATCCGCGGTATTAATAAAGCTCATACTATTTGAGCTTAGGGCTCCTGAGCTGTAAAGAGAAAGCATACCTGAAGCGACCGTATTACTTAACACTTGAGACGCGAATTTAACTTTCATTTTTTGAAAGGTATTGGGGTAAATATGAGCATCGGTTAATTTATGCGCACACCGATAACTCGACTTCGAGTCCTGTTTATAAAAATGGACTATATCCGACCAACATACGCGACTATTTTTATAATCAACTTTATTTTTCACATTTTGTAAGCAGTTTCGACTACATTTTAATAAATGGGGGCTATCGTAAAAAAACATATTTCCTTACCATTAACGTTGAAAAAAGGCCGTGACATTGAAACACCAAACAAATTGGCTAAATTTTGAAAATTGGTACCCTGGTCACAAACAAAATGGCAAGGAACTAGCCCTATATTTTGAAGTTGGGTAATGGCTTCAAGAATATATTTCTTGAGGACATCCCCTTTACATGAGCCTCTAATAAAAAAATAAGCTAACGGGTTGGACCAAGGTTCCCCACCTATACCTTGCACCATTATGGTCATTGCAGTTGTGGCTATTCCAGATGTGCGATTTTCATCGCCATAATCTTCAAGACCTATCACCCTATCAAATTTCCTATCATACTGCAAATGTCATTTCAGTGACATTTCATCACAAAAAACTGATATGAACTTTTGTTCGAAAGAAAATCCCTTACTCCTAATTTGTAAAAACTTTACGCTGCTTTGGGTGCAACCTGGGAAACGAGGCCAATCTGCGACAAAATTATGTAACGTAATTTCCGAGAGAAAACTGAGTTGGTGCTTTAGGTAGCGGTAACCGATTGGCGACAAAAAAAATACACCCTAAGCTAAAGTTTTAAGAAAACTTTCATATCGCCGACCTTGATTTTGGCGATTACTATTAAGAAAACTACTCCTAATACAAGCACCTAACTGAGGAGGAACTTTGCTGCAAACTACCTCAAGAGGATCTGACTCTTCCCTAAATGAACTACTTCTTAACATTTCCCTATATCTTTCTAAATCAGTAGCCATTTGGACCAACTGAGCTTTTAAACTCCTATTCCCCTGTTCTTTTTCATCTAATTTTATTTTTAAAATCCTATTCTCTTCCCTCAATTTTTTTTCTATCTGCCCCTGCTGTCAGACCCCTACCTGTTTGCGCGGCTTTTTCATTACTATGTAGTAGTTCCTCCTCAAGAAGTGGAAGAGGCTCTAAAGTATTATCGCGATCTTCCCTTTCTAAAAGCGGAAGCAGCTGCCTCGATGCACCGTTTGCATTTGAGGCAGATCCTTACATTTGGGGAAAAAATCTTCAACGCCCATTTCAATAGGTTTTTCAAAAAAAGAATTTGGGGCGTTAAACATTGGCGCAATAATTAAATTTATATCCGGAACGGCTCTCGGACGCAATTGTTTTGCGTTACGCATTTCTTCAGAAAAATGCCGCTCGCACGCAAAAATGTGTTTAGGTGTTTTTTCATTTAGATCTTCAAAAACACCTAAACGTTTGAGCCAACATTTACGCCTATTAAAAGAAACAAAATAAAATTCGAAATGTTATATATAATCTTAAAATATGTATAATAATAATAGTGCAAAAAGTGCATATTTAATGAATATTAAATTAAGCTCTGAACACGTAGAGCGCGACAGACTACAAGCGACATTTGTCAAATATTAAAATACGCACGTTCTTAAAGACACAGTTATTGAGGCAGCTGCACGACTACATAACTGTGTCCATAAGAACGTGTGTATTTTAAAATTTAACAGATGTTCAGCACATGACACTTAAAAATACACGGAAATTAAATCCAATCCGAAATTGCTCTTTTCATCGCACAATCGAAACACTAATTTCATTCAAATTTTTAACAAATTCACAAACACTTTTTGCACTATTTAATGTTTTTCACACACCGTTCGAGATCCGTTCCACTGTTTGGAAAACTAAATGTTCTTCCTCCCTCGTTGCAGCCAACAATATATTTTCTCCAACTGCTGGTTATTTTCGGCATTTTATCTGTAAAATAAAATAAAAAAGTATTAAATAAATGCAAATTTAATTATTAAAAATTAAAATATACTTGCAACTTTCAATCTGCGTGCTGTTTCGCTTTCGTTATTCTTCGAACTAATGGCCGTTACAAATGTAGACAAAAATAATGAAAAATGTCTCCATTCGAATAATGATTTGGCGGGATTTTAATTTGGTCGTCCCTCTTTTCCAATTGCTAAACGTCAAACCTCCTGAACTCGATCAACTGTCAAAGTTTAGGTGGTTTTGACGTTTAGCAATTGCTCTCTCACTTCCAGTGAGAGAGGAGTTAAACATCTCTTTATCTCTGGTCAATAATTTGCTTAAGACTAGTTCACTGTTTCGTGTATTTATATCATAATTGAGTTCAGCATCACAAAATTTTCACTTATAGCTATTTTATTATGCATTTATTCAAAGTTACAATTCGGAAAAGTTAACGGTACAATTTTGGAAATCGCCGAGCAATGTAAAACATCCTTATTGAAAGAAAATAATTCTTTGCTTATTAGCAATGAGTGGCCATTCTCAAAATACCACCCTTATATAGTACGTTTGGAGAAGTTTTTTTAATCTAATATAAGAAACTCTCATGTCACCGTGTTTGTTTCGAAACGTATCCGAAACCGCCTGATCGATTACCGCGAAATTTGGTGTGCATATCGGATAAGTCTGAGAATCGTCATCTGTCTTTGTGAAATACGTACAATTTTGAATTTTCACTCTTATACGATTAATCCCTAATTTTAAATCGCGGGTTTTAAATTTTTCTGTTTCATTTACAGATATGCAACATGGCTATCGAATATAGTATAGAATAATATACCATAATTCTCATGTACAGTTCATCCAATCAATCAGCTACGCTCCTGGGTGTCTCGAAGCCGGCTTCCAAATAACTTGGGTCGTGTATATACAGTCAATACAAGGCAGACAGAGTGATATAATCTGCAACTATTACTGATTAATGTCACTGGACCACTGTCATTTAACGATATCCATAAAGTAAATGGACGACAATATCCAACGTATTAGGAGGCATGCTTTGCACTAGAGCTTTGGATAGGATGTTGAAATATATAAAAGAAACAGCGACAAATTATTTGGTGGAACTCTGTTACTTCTTTCAGGTGATTTCAGTCAGACGCTTCACGTGATTCCACGTTCAACGTACGCTAATGAAATCAAATCTAGCTTAAAATCATCGCGATTATAGTGTAAATTTGGTGGGGGCTCTCACCAAGCCATTTTCCTTTGGTTTTACGATCCGTAGTTAGGCTAACACTATTCTAAGGCGTATTTGTCTGATGGAGGGCCATCGATAAAGCGCACCAGCTAAGCAGATAGAATGGAAGAAATTGTTCAACGAGCGGCTCTCATAGGCATCAGCGGTGCACTATGTACAATACCAACGAAGGCACTTAATGCCATTCTACATATAGCACCCACGACATAGCTGTCAAATGCATTTGCTGCGAATGTTTCGATAAGACTCCGGGAAACCGGACTCATTAAGAGTCCCAGAAAGAGACTTTCCGAAATCCTCTCCCACTTCTATTGCATTCCAGATGACTTTGACACCCGCGTCGTAGAGACGGGTTGGAGTCGCTGAAGAGGCGTAGGAGGCTTTTTTTACTGATGGATCGAATATATAGAGGACGGTTGGAAAGGGAGTCTTATGTTGGGAGTTCTCAATCAACTCTTTTTTCCGATTGCCAGACCACTTCAGTGTCTTTCAAGCAGAAATGACAGCATTTAAGGTAGCAGCAGATTTACTGCAACGAAGGGCAGCTAATTGATGACAGCGAGCTCAAAGCTAGTCAAGGAGTGTATGACCTCACTAGCAGTAGCATCAAGCTACTTTTATATTAAACTTGTTTGGGTGCCTGGCCCCAGCTGAGAAATCGTCGAAAATTTTAAAGCCGATGAGTTTGAAAGAAAAGAATGGAAACAAACATGTCTTTCTTTGTCGTCGTGCTCGTGGGCAGTGGGTCTTTGAGTCTCGCGCGAGCTCCGTAAGTGTTGGTCGGCAACCACCACTTTTGGGATGGAGCCCAAACTGACCATGAGACTACTATCTCTTAGCAATGTTCACATGGCTGTAATGATAGGTATCTAAGACTGTACCACTGTCGCATGAGGTGGAAACATCTAACCAAACCTAGGTTGAATCATCTTTGTTGCTATACTTTCTACAAACCCGGTGAATTAGCTAGAGTAGATATTGACCAGCTCAATAATTTTGTGGATAGTTTTAAGCGTTTTGTAGATGCGCGACGCTCTTTATGATTGGCAGTTAATACTTCCGGGCATCACAAGGGACGAGCGTCTCTAGCAATGGGCGTAAAGTTGAAAAATAACATTTGAAGCTTTCTCAAAACAATTTTTAGATATTTTCAATGGAGAAATTGCTATACATTAAATAATTGTATGCATAAAATTGCCATTGCATTTCTGCACAATAATCAACTCACAAAATACCCGCATTTAACTTCCTATTAGATTTACTCTTGCAATGGTGATTGTAACTTATTACAAGGCCTGTTTGTGGCTAAGATTTGAGTGCACAAGCCATTCAGTGTATTATTATTCGCTAAATAATAAGTATAATTAATTCATCTAAATTCCTCTTTCAATTTTAATTACATACCTCAGTAACACTTTAGTACAAGGTGCAACTGAATGCCTTTAACAAGAAAATATTGGTATCATAAAGTTCTGTTTGTTTTTGTCCACTATTTTGTAAGTAAATTGAATATGCAACGATGTTGTTGTTTTTAAAAACTTATGTTGTTAGTGTTAAAAAAAAACCCGAAAGCGCCAAGTGACAACGCTTCGCTACATATCGGGCTAAATTTAGCTGCTGCTGTCAAGGGATCTTTACCGCGTAATTTAAGTGAGTTAAATATTCAATAATCAACCGTTATGCATATCCCTACTGAAGTGATAAATTACGAATGTTAAAGTATTCTTAAAAAATTTCTTTGTATGTATTATCTCGACGTATTTAAAAAGCTAAGGCCACGATTCCGATTACTTTGGCGGTCGGGAACTGAAAATTAATTTCGGTATAAATGGGATATATTCTGATAGGGGAGCTTATCCAGAGAAATAATATGTAAAAATAATGTAACTCACACTTATATTTTTACAATATTCGCGTTTAAAATTTAAAAAATATTTTCTTTTCGTACATTCAAACCTACATTTTCATCATTAAAATAAGCTCACATTTCACATACATTTTGTTTTTTCTTATAAGCTTAATTTTTTAATTTAAAAATCACTTACCACACTCATAGGTGAGAAGGTTGGAGTGATTATAATTATGAGGGAAACAAACTTTGCCACATCTTAAAAAGCAAATATGAAGGATTTTTCAACGACAGCGTTTTCTTTGTTTGTACTTTCGCGTGATTATTTTTTCTTTATTAACTATAAAAAAAATCTTCTTATTATTTTCAAGCTATAATTGAGTAAATGAAGTAATCCTTACTGCGTTGGCGAGCCAATACCCAGGGTGATTGTAGTTACTACAATCACCCTGGGTATTGGCTCGCGTAGTACTCCTTTCTGCGTTGGCAGAAAAACTTACAAAAAGTGTAAAATGTGAATTTGTTTAAATGTTTACAGTTTATTTTAAGTGAAAAATGTGCGTTAAGTGTGAAATGTAGTGAAATAGCTTGTTTAAATGATCGAACTTTTGGAATTTTTGAAATTTAGAGTCGAGTGTAAACTAAGCGTTTGCTACCGCAAACTTGTTTTTTTAATCTGGAGGACTTCCTCTTTCCAACGGTACCTTCAGATCGCGCTGCTAAAGAAATCAGAAATTTGCCCAGCAAAGCAATTTATCTTTTAACATCCTTTCTTTCTTCACTTGAATAATAGACTTTTCTTACATTTGTTTATACTAATTCCTTGCTTTGTTAACTTTTTTGTAATCACTTTTAAACTTCAATATAACAAATGTTTTAAAACACTAACATATTTCAAATGACCCATATGTGAACGTTACTTCTTTTTTGGCAAATTTTTTAGAATTTATTTGCAAGTTAAAGTTTAAATAAAATTTGCGGAGAAATCTAACCAAAATATGTACATACATACTTGCCATAAAATGTCTCCGTACATAAATCAAAAAAATGTTATCATGAAGATAAATTTAATAAGAAAAAGTTTCCGTATAGCTCCTAAAAGGGGATTCCCCTTTTAACGTAGCGGCTTTTTCGTCTTCAAAGCCGTTGCATTTTATTGTGAGTTAAATTTTAATGTGAATACGTTATTTTGTTTACATTTTGAAGTTCTGGGGAAAAATAATTTACGCCCGAAAAGAAGGAGATTAACTATGATGAAAGACAAATTATCTTAAAACTAAAAAGGAAGAAAAATCGTTCCACGAAATATAGTAGGTAAAATTTTAGGAAGAACTCATTCTTCTGTGCAGCTCTTCTTCTTCTTAATTGGCGTAGACACCGCTTACGCGATTATAGCCGAGTTGACAACAGCGCGCCAGTCGTTTCTTCTTTTCGCTACATGGCGCCAATCGGATATTCCAAGTGTAGTCAGGTCCTTCTCCACTTGGTCCTTCCAACGGAGGGGAGGTCTTCCTCTTCCTCTGCTTCCCCCGGCGGGTACTGCGTCGAATACTTTCAGATCTGGAGTGTTTTCATCCATTTGGACAACATGACCTAGCCAGCGTAGCCGCTGTCTTTTAATTCCCTGAACCGTATATCTCATACAGCTCATCGTTCCATCGAATGCGATATTCGCCGTACCAACACGCAAAGGACCAAAAATCTTTCGCAGAACCTTTCTCTCGAAAACTCTCAACGTCGACTCAGCAGTTGTTGTCATCGTCCAAGCCTCTACACCATATAGCAGCACGGGAATTATGTGTGACTTATAGAGTTTGGTCTTTGTTCGTCGAGAGAGGACTTTGCTTCTCAATTGCCTACTCAGTCCGAAGTAGCACCTGTTGGCAAGAGTTATCCTGCGTTGGATTTCCAGGCTGACATTGTTGGTGGTGTTTACGCTGGTTTCAAGATAGACGAAATTATTTACGACTTCAAAGTTATGACTGTCAACAGTGACGTGAGAGCCAAGTCGCGAGTGCGACGAGTGTTTGTTTGATGACAGGAGATATTTCGTCTTGCCCTCGTTCACTGCCAGACCCATCTGCTTTGCTTCCTTGTCCAGTCTGGAGAAAGCAGAACTAACGGCGCGGGTGTTAAGGCTGCTGATATCAATATCATCGTATAGAAGATGGTGCCTTCTCTATTTAGTTCTGCAGCTCGAATTATTTTCTCCAGAAGCAGGTTGAAGAAGTCGCACGATAGGGAGTCGCCTTGTCTGAAACCTCGTTTGGTATCGAACGGCTCGGAGAGGTGCTTCCTGATTCTGACGGAGCTTTTGGTGTTGCTCAACGTCAGTTTACACAGCCGTATTAGTTTTTCGGGGATACCAAATTCAGACATCGCGGCATAAAGGCAGCTCCTTTTCGTGCTGTCGAAAGCAGCTTTCAAATCGACGAAAAGGTGGTGTGTGTCGATTCTCGACACGGGTCTTTTCCAAGATTTGGCGGATGGTGAATATCTGGTCGGTTGTTGATTTGCCAGGTCTAAAGCTACACTGATAAGGTCCAATCAGTTTGTTGACGGTGGGCTTTAATCTTTCACACAATACGCTCGATAGAACCTTATATGCGATGTTGAGGAGGCTTATCCCACGGTAGTTGGCGCAGATTGTGGGGTCTCCCTTTTTGTGGATTGGGCATAGCACACTTAAATTCCAATCGTTGGGCATGCTTTCGTCCGACCATATTTTACAAAGAAGCTGATGCTTGCTCCTTATCAGTTCTTCGCCGCCGTGTTTGAATAGCTTGGCCGGCAATCCATCGGCCCCCGCCGCTTTGTTGTTCTTCAGACGGGTAATTGCTATTCGAACTTCTTCTTGGTCAGGCAATGGAACGTCTGCTCCATCGTCATCGATTGGTAAATCGGGTTCGCCTTCTTCTGACGTTGTACCTTCACTGTCATTCAGCAGGCTGGAGAAGTGTTCCCTCCATAATTTAAGTATGCTCTGGGCATCAGTGACTAGATCACCTTTGAGGGTTCTACAGGAATACGCTCCGGTCTTGAAACCTTCCGTAAGCCGCCGCATTTTTTCGTAGAATTTTCGAGCATTACCCCTGTCGGCCAGCTTATCAAGCTCTTCGTACTCACGCATTTCGGCCTCTTTCTTTTTCTGTCTGCAAAGGTCGCTTCCCTCTTCAACTCTCGGTATCTATCCCATCCCGCACGTGTAGTGGTCGATCGTAACGTTGTGAGGTAGGCAGCCTGTTTTCTCTCCGCTGCTATACGACACTCGTCTTCGTACCAGCTGTTCTTTTGTACTTTCCGACAACTAATTGTTTCGGTTGGAGCTGTACGCAAGGAGTTTGAATTGACGAGTGCTCTCAGACAGCAGGAGTGCAAGCCGAGTAGCAAATCGTTCGGCTGTCTGTTGTGATTGCAGCTTCTCGACGTCGAACCTTCCTTGTGTTTGGTGACGTGCGTTTTTTGCTGCACAGAGGCGGGTGCGAATCTTAGCTGCAACAAGATAGTGGTCCGTGTCGATGTTAGGACCTCGGAGCGCATGCACATCTAAAACACTGGAGACGTGTCTTCCGTCTATCACAACATGATCGATCCGGAGACAGCAAGGTAGCTTGATGAATCTTCTTATGCTGGAATCTAGTACAGATAACCATATTTCGGGCCCCGGTGAAGTCAATCAGCCTCAACCCATTTGGGGATGTTTCGTCGTGGAGGCTGAATTTACCGACCGTAGTGCCAAAGATACCTTCTTTGTCCTCCCTCGCGTTAAAGTCGCCAAGCACGATTTTGACATCGTGGCGGGGGCAGCCTTCATAAGTGCGCTCCAAGCACTCATAAAAGGCATCTTTGTATACATTGTCCTTCTCTTCCGTCGGGGCGTGGGCGCAAATCAGCGTTCTTCAACATAACCTCGCTTTGATGCGGATTGTGGCTAGACGTTCATTCACCGGAGTGAATGATAGTACTCGGCGACGGAGTCTCTCTCCCACCACGAATCCCACACCAAACTTGCTCTCCTTTATATGGCCGCTGTAGTAAATGCCACAAGGACCTACTCGTTTCTGTCATTGTCCCGTCCATCGAATTTCTTGGACGGCGGTTATGTCAGCCTTTATTTTCACGAGGACATCAACCAGCTGGGCAGCGGCACCTTCCCAATTAAGGGACCGGACATTCCAGGTGCATGCCCTCAAATCGTAGTTCTTATTTCGTTTGCCATGGTCGTCAGCAAAACGGTGGTCTCTCGTCCGAGGCTGTCGTTTAGTTTTCGTGGGTACTGTTTTTTACGTGGCGGGTCCCAAACCCAGCGCACAACCCTATGTAGGGAATGTTTCGCCTTCTCACTTTAGCTCGCCTTCAAACGGATATTCTTAGGCTACCCAGAGGATACTTGGTCAAAAACCGGAAGTCGTGAGCTGCTTGAGCCATATGTAAAAGAATCATTTCTGGCCACTCCCAAGTGAATGGCGATCAGAGAACTTACCTCACTTGCGTGAACTTTTACACATGACTCCATCCTCCAGCAGCACGTCGTACAAAATTTCGAAAAAAATTTTTCCATTTCGTTAAAACCTCGTTCTGGCCGACCTTGCAAGTTAACCAACTTGAAAAACCTGAAATATTGCGCTCAGTAAGAGAAAATCCTAAGGTAATAAATAATTTAAAAATCAAAAAATCGCTTAATAAGGATATTTATAGGGATATTGTAAAGAAAACATTGAAGAATAATTAAAGAAGCCATACATTTCAGACGTAGATAGAAGAAAAGGTATAGATTTTGCAAATAAGTCTCCAGAATTTCGAAGAAAAGGTTCCATTCTCAGATGAAAGCAAATATTCTATATTATATCAAAGGAAGAAAGCTTGTGTGGCGTTAGAGCGGTACAGCCCCCGAAAAAGAAAACCTTTTCCCGACTGTGAAACATGGAGGAGCTGGTGTAATAGTCTAGAGATGTATGGCGGCTGAAAAAGTTGAAAGCTTGTTTTTATTGAGTCAACAATAGATCAATATTCTTATTTAAATATTTTGAAAACAAATATGAAGGTAAGTGTTGAACAGTTGGAGCTTGGTAACGATTTTTGGTTTCAACATGACAGTAATCCGAAGCATTTAGCAAATTTGGTTGCTCTACAATACTAAGCATCAGTTCGTACGCTACCCCAATCCTCAGATCTTAATCCTATAGAGCATTTGTGGGATTTGCTCGAGGGTAGGATTCACCTGCACAGGAAATGATCAAAAACGTTATCATGGAGAAATTAGGTAAAATCAGTAAATAGGACACATCTAAGTTGATCCATACCAAGCCACGACGAATTACAGAAGTCCTTAAGGGAAGAGGCTGTCCTATCAGCAAAATCAAAATATATTTTTAAAAATAAAAAATTTCTTACATCAAGCTAATTATGTTATGTACGGAGACTTTTTCTGCTCTTTTTAGCTGAATTATTTTCGTTTAGCGGAAAAGCAGCGCTTTTGAGCACCCAGACACAAACCACGAAGTGGGCAAATCACGCCGCAGAAGCCCCCAGTTTTAAAATGCTGAAGGGCAACAGCACGAAGGCAGCCGGAGACCAACCCTCCGCACCAAATCCCCCCGAGGAGAGGAGAAACGACACAGATATGAGGATGCTCTAAACTGCATCCAAATGGTGATGGCGGAGACGTTAGAATCGGAAGACCTCACCGTGCTTCAGGAGCTCCTCATTGAAGAGGTATTGAGAAGTACTGCATACGCAGCGTCCTTCCATTTGGGTCGATTTCAGTGGAGGTATGTTGCAGGTGGACTGCAAGGACGATATCGCTTCCAAGCTGGATGGCTGTCCTCTGCGCAAGAAGAGGGGATCATGTACAGCATGACGATGTATCTCCCCATGTAGGCCGCACGAGTTTACTCTTGGTCTAATTAAATCAGAATTTAGGCCTCAGTCCTTCGGCCTGGCGAGTAGTCAGCAGCAAGGTCGAGGATACCGGATGGAGACTGAATCTATGTATCGACGAGGAGTCGGATAAGTACGTCCGGGGAGCAAGCTTCCGCCTGAACTATAGGTTCAGCTCGGTGGTCTTGAGGCCTTATAAGTCTACAACGGCCACCGGGAGCAGAGGAACCGAGAAGATGCTCGTAGATGAGGTTGCCACTCCACCCAGCGACATCATGGCAGAACATGAAGAGCGCTCTCCTTTGAACCGATCTTGTAGTAGCCGTCAACGTGGATGTTGTACAGGTGAAACTACACCCCCTTAACGAGCAGGCTCTCTTTGGAACTTAACTGTACATTACAAGGAGATTACGTGTGCTAAGCAGGCAGGCTTTAGGAGATTCTGTGAAAATTTCACCTCCTTCAAGATAGATACTGCGAACCAGAATAGCTGAAACCACAGTAGGAGATACAAGGATTCGTCTTGGTACAACAAGAAGGGGCTGCCTAAAGAGGGGAGTGCTATCCCCCATGCTATGGAGTCTTGTCGTGGATGACCTTCTAGCATTGCTGACAATGGAATCCGCTGCCAATGTTACTTGGGGACAGAGAGATGGAGATGACCAACATGGTCAAATATTTTAGTCTCAAGCTGGATTCCCCTTTGGGGTGGAATCAGTATGTTGACCTGACCTTGGTCAAGGCGACAAAAGCACTAATGGTGTGCAATCGGCTGGCTGGAAAATCCTGGGGCTGCAAACCAAGGATTGGTAGGTGGTTGTACACCATGATATGGTTCATGACGTTGTGATGGAGCACTTGAACATGCGCAAGGTGTGCGCGAAGATGGTCCCAAAAGTGTGCACTGACGACCAGAAATTGTGGCCAGTGGAAGTGTGTCAAGAAAATTATAACATGTGTAAATTTTACCCCCAATTTTTAAATAACGTAATCACAGGTGACGAGTCATGGATCTTTGAGTATGATCCCGAGCATTTTAAGATGACAGAGGGGATCCAAGTTGCATGCACCTCGGCTCTCAAGGCTATTCCATAGCATGCCTTCATTGACGTTCTCAATGCTTGGAAATCGCGCTGGCAGCACTGCATCGACGAAGAAGGAGCCTATTCTGATAGTTTTGATTTGTAACGATTGGTTCAATACATTTTTTTAAATCGACTCAATCCTATTACTTTTCAGACAACCCCTCCACGTTGCTAACAGCATATCACTCGAAGATGAGAATGTTACTTCCTAGTGAAAACCGTTTGACACTATGTAACTTTAACGGGTACGATCTTTAGCACTTATAACTGTCAGATGATCGTAGGAGCATGGAGCTGGCGAATAAGATACGGCGATTCGATATTCTTCAATGAATGACGAAGCCCTCATCCGAATTATGGGCACCTGCAATAGTTCGCCTGATATTACCGTAGCTAGTGGTGGTAAATAGCATATCCTGGCGACTTCTGCTAACTCTCAGACCATCTGCCCATAATTATTTGGATCGAGAGACCTCCTGACTTTATTCACTGAGAGCACTTTCACCGCACTATCCATTCCTACGGACGGAGCCGTTGGCGAAAGTAACTTCCAAGGAGGGATCACAGCTGGAAAAATCGCGGAACTTCACCCAATTTACTTTCTATTCTAGCTATTGAGCGCGACACCTCACACCATGCTGATCCCCGAACAATGGATATCTGTTGGATATTCGGCAAATGGTAGACCAACCTAAGCGGGCAAAATGAATAGAGAGTTGGAAGTCTTGTAATGTATCCACTGCTGTGAGTACGTTTTTGACTACTGTCAAGGCCTTATTAAATCCGAAGAGACATGGTGATCGGGTTGAAATTTCATTCGATGGCCAGGCCTCCTCGAACCAGAAGAAGCAGGCGAGCTATTTTAGCCGACAGTTAACACTGCACCCTTAGACAGACAAAACGAAAAGATATATTACCCGACGTCTGCGCGCAACTTACGTTCACCGATAAGGAGGTTCGGAATGTCAACAACAAAGCCAAGTATCTAACCTCGACGCGAGTAATCTACTTAACCATGGTCCTCAACCTGTCGCTACCTTCTATTCAAATACACAATGGGTGGAAAATCGCTAAGTTGTCACACTACCCAAACCTAGAAACCTCGCCAACCAAGGGGTGTCTTATCGTCCCATAGACCACCAACATGGCTTTCACAGCACCATCACCGCACTAAACGACATAAACGTCCAGATAATTCACGGCTTAAATCAAAAGCCACCACCTCTTGACAAAACCAATCTCACAACCCTGGACCATGAACTATCTGAACTAAATTAAGGAAAATTGAACAGAAAGTTTTGAAGGGTGATGTCCTCTTCCCACTACTGTTTAATCACTACATTTCGAAACTCTTAATACCACCAAAAGTTTTTATAACGTTAGATTATCGTACGATCAGTTTGCCCACCAGTGATCTGAAGTATTGAAGAGATTACTCTGTGCGATCTTCAGTTCAAAATAGTAGAACATGAAGTACGCAAACGCAAACAAATTTGAATTTAAAACAATTTCTTTTTTTACTTCTTAATTTTATACTTGGGTACTTTTTACAATTCTGTATTTTGGATTAAAATTTTTATTTTTAATTTGTTAAACTCGTACCTGGGATAAATTTTTTTTCTATACGCTTTGAGTTAAAATTTTTATAATCGAGTTTTTTGTTTAAAAATATGTAGCTCAAATATTAATTCAATTACTTTTAAATGCATTTTTAGCATTCCTGGTAATAAAAATTTAAAATGCATCATTGGGCTCACTTAAATGAAATTGGTTGTTCTATGGAACACTTCTCCAGCCTGGCAGTGAAAGTGTAACACCAGGAGATGGTGAACCCGATTCCCTAGTCGATGACAATTCATTGCCCGACCATGAAGAAGTTCGGATAGCAATTACCCATTTGAAGAACAAAGCGATGGGGGCCGAATGACTGCCGGCCGCCTACTCAAGTACGGTGGCGAAGAACTGATAAGGAGCATGCATCAGCTTCTTTGTAAAATATGGTCGGACGAAAGCATGCCCAACGATTGGAATTTAAGTGTGCTATGCCCAATCCACAAAAAAGGAGACCCCACAATCTGCAGCAACTGCCGTGGGATAAGCCTCCTCAACATCGCGTATAAGGTTCTATCGAGCGTATTGTGTGAAAGATTAAAGTCCGCCGTCAACAAACTGATTGGACCTTATTAGTGTGGCTTTAGAACTGAAAAATCAACAACCGACCAAATGTTCACCATGCGCCAACTTTTAGAAAATACCCGTGAAAGGAAGAACCTCTCCGAGTCGTTCGATACAAACAAGGTTTCAGACAAGGCGACTCCCTATCGTGTGACCTCTTCAATCCACTGCTGGAAAAAATAATTGGAGCTGCAGAACTTAATTGAGAATCTTTGCAATCTTTTATATAAGTGGACAGCTGCTGGCATATGCTGTTGATATTGATATCATTGGCCTTAACAACCGCGCCGTTACTTCTGCTTTCTCCAGAATGAACAAGGCAGCACAGAAAATGGGTCTGGTAGTAAACGAGGTCAAGACGAAATATCTCCTGTCATCAAACAAACAGTCGTCGGACTCGCGACTGGGCACCTACGTCACTGTAAACAGATATAATTTCGAAGTCGTAAATAATTCCGTCTATCTTGGAACCAACACCAACAACAACGTCAGCCCCGAAATCCAACGCAGAATATCTCTTGCCAACAGGAGCTACTTCGGATTGAGTAGCCAATTGAGAAGTAAAGTCTTCTCCCGACAAACAAATATCGAACTCTATAAGTCACTCAGTATTCTCGTGATGCTATATGGTACAGAGGCATGGACAACATCTGATGAGTCGACGTTACAAGTTTTCGAGAGAAAATTCGACTTCGATTCGATGAGTGTCATACAAGTTCAGCGAATTAAAAGACAGCGCATACGCTTGGAAAGATCAGGTGAAGAAGGACCTGCCTGCATTTGTTATTTCGAATTGGCGCCAAATTGCGAAAAGAAGAAACGACTGGCGCGCTGTTGTTAACTCGTCTATAAGCGTGTAGCGGATTCTACGCCAGTAAAGAAGAAGAAGAAAGAAGAAGTTGTTCTAGGTTGGGAAAATAAAAATAGTAATATATTTACTCTATTTCTACACTAGTTTTAAGGGCATTACGCGCATTTTGCTGTATACTCTGCTGTATGCTAATGGCAACGTGCCCGTAACTATTAGTTTAACTTTAAATAAGAGTGTAATTTTAAATTTTTATTGGAAATAGCATGGAAATGCTTTTATTTTACGGTTTAACAAAATCTTCTATTTCCTTTCTTTTGCTCTGAAATATCTCTTTTTGACATTTATTATTGACCTTAACATTTACTTGTTACACATTAAATTCCATTTTATTATTAGTTTAGCATTAAATTATTTCCACTAATTGTTTAGTCAATTAGTTATTTAACATCTTTATCTATTTTATATTTGCATATAATACAATATTATTAATGGTGCAGCATTCACAGATTTTCTGGCTCTATAATATTTTTTTCTCTCAATTCTTAAGTTGAAATCAACAATATTACTTAAAACAATTTAAACATATTTTTTTACACATTTAGAATTTAATTCCGTTTTGTTTTTCATTACATTTCAACAGTTAGGTTTTCAAAAAGCTAGAGGTAACATAAAATATAAATTATATATTTTTGATACAATGTTATCACTATATTTTAAAACTATCGCTTCATAATTTTTTAATATATGTTCTCTTTTTGTCTCTTTCACAACATATTTTTTTTATTATCATTAAGCATTTCAGTTTTAACTTCATTGTTACCAAAAATAGTTTTTCTAATTCTTATGGATTTGTATCGGAGCTTGTTTTAAGTATATTATAATAGTATAATA